>NC_134455.1:341101199-341408815 GCF_047948215.1 Lycorma delicatula
TTGAGTGAATTTGATGTATATGTATGCAAATTCTTGTAAAATCTTTCTCTTCGTTACTTTAGTAATGGTAGGTTAGTAATAATCACAGAAATTATTGATATAAGTATAGTATTACTGGTATAAGTATTTTACAATATATGACTAATAGGAATTGTTATTTTTTACCATTACTTTATTTCGCTTTCGTGAAAGTACTTACATACATTACATTTTGTTGTAAAGCAAATTGTAAAATTGTTTTAAGTATTAAAATCGAACGCTAGCAGAGTATTTTCTATAGATTATTTGGACTGGACAGTTTTCTCTCTTTGTTCATTGAAATTAAGGTTACTTTAACTGGTAATGCAAAGATCACATACAAGTAATCTCTCAGTAAAAATTACTGTATCCATCAATTTGTATCATAAATACGAGTAATTTCAATTGCAGTGCGGAAAATATTTTCTCAATTTAATTTCAGTTCCTCGTTATTTTCATGTAGATAAATGAGTGGATTTGTGTAGGCTAATGATACATTTTATTCGGTATTAATCAGTTTCATATCAAAGAGATAATTACGATATCAAAATGAGTAAAGCGATTTTATTGGTAAATGAAAAGTATGGAATTTGGCTGCAGGTCTGTATTGTGCAGTTCAGTACTATTAAACAAAAGCCCTTAAAGCTGGCAAAGTTCCACGATCGCCATCTGGACAACGAGTCGAAGGATTCATTGTAACGACCACTAATAAAACTTTAACAAAGCAGAACAAAGCGGTGCATCGCACAAAAATCCTACGAGATAAACTTATCTTTCTTATGCAAATCGTATCTGTAAACCGGTGAAACCGGCGAGAATATAACAGACTGATTTAAGCCCAGGGAAAATTCACAATCCCTAAGCTGAAAATGCGTTTCGTCTGTACTTGCTATCCAATTTATTTCCTATACGCTCGAGACTTCACTGTTTTTAGGCTTTAAGACTCTTACTCTTGCTGTCTTTCTCTCTCATCCTCTTTCAGTAGAAAGTCATTAGCGATCGTTACTTAAACAAACTAATAAATTTTATTTAAAAGCCAAAACAAATGTTGGCAGCTTGCAAGAACTGTCACATATTTTATTATCTCTCCTATCCTTTTAAACATCAATTACTTTTGAGAATTTTACTTAAATTTATTAAGCTGAATGCTTCATCGCCACTTAACTATTCGCAAAATATTTCTTTACTTAAATTTTTATTTCTGTGCTTGAATTTCATAAAAAGATAATTCAGTTGTAGACTGGGTTCAAACTTCAAAATCTACTTAAATCAAAGCAGTAACTATGTGCTTTAAAAAAAAAAAAAAAAAAAAAAAACTATGCTAATTGTTAATCTCATACTGTTTCAAGGTGAAATTTTATATTAAGAAATAAAATAATATATTTATTCATTTCTATTTCTTTGAAAAGTTAAGCATTTAGATTATATAAGAAATTCATTGTTAGTTTTTTCGGTTAAATATTAAGTGTCTCACGGATTTAAAAACAAAATTGACGATGTATTGATATAATTTAAATTTTGTTAGGTTATATCAGTTTATTGAAATGAAATGAAAATACATAAAAATAGAAATAAAATATTAAGCTCTTTGTATCAGTACAGCTTCTATGTTGCCTCATATTTCCCCGTCGAAGATAACCCTAAATAAAAGACTTTTTTAAGTATAACTCAAAACAGCACGTGTATTTTTATAATGTTTCGTTTTAATACGTTATCTTCGGTCCATTTAAGTACACAGTAATATTTATTTGGTTATCATATATTGTTCTGCATATTTACAGTGAATAATATTTCTCTATTAAACTTTTCTCATTTTCTCTGTAGTTCATTTTCTAGTAAAAAAGAGATTGTCTCTTGCCCTATTTGTTAACCTTCCTGCGGTCTTCAGTGCTATGTTTTTATTTACCGATTAAATTCAACTTTATGTAAAAAAAAATGTTGTTTTTAATAATTTAAAAAAAATAAAATTTCTGAATAGAAGTCATTACTATTACTATGATTCTTATCGCTAACTAATCAAAAGATTAGTTCAAAAACTGATAAATTATCTATTACTAGTATTTCATTTTGACTTCGTGTTCTGAAGATTTTTTCGGCTAATTTTTGAGTAGTATACGCAAACAATTTTGTGTAAGGTAGTTACTCTCCATTTATATAAGGTCACCCCTCAGGGACCTATGCTCAATAAATATATTGTTTTTTTGTATTATGCCATTATTGTATCTTGTACAACAATAGTAAGCTTATTAACAAATATTAATTTAAGTTAACTCAAGCTAATTTATATTTTACTTTGCCATTAACTTAAATTATCTAGTTTTTACTTCCCATAAAATATAATACAAATAAAATATTAAATCTCATCTTATTTATTTTTTTTTTTGTTATATAAAAAGAAAATTATTATAAATTTACGAGTGTAATTTTCAAATTGTAACAGACATTAATTTTTTTAAATTTTTTGCTCAATTATAAACAAGAAACAATCGAACACAAGAAATGGTGGGAAATATATTAATGACTCTAAAATAGGTCTACCGTAGTAATGAATATGCATCTTCCACTTCTGTGCTTAATGAAACGTTTCAACTTGCCTTGAGAGTACCCGCTTCTACGTTTTGAAGAGTCTTGTAAAAGAGTCCTTTTATAAAATAACATTGCCACTGCAGACTTTACTACATCGATGCTCACTAAAGCAAGTAACAGTTTCATAAAGGAGCAGTGATCGTTTTATTTTGTTAGAGTACGCTGAAATTAAAAATAAACTTTTTGTGCAGTGTAATAAATATTAAATTGAAGAACAGAAACCTAGATTCTGTGAAGAAGAGCCTGTAATAAAATGAGTAATATTTATGTCAAATTGATCAAACTTCAAGTATATTTTAATAAAGCACATCTAAACTAGAAATAATTTATGATTATTATAACATAAAGCTGTGTGGGAGTACTTATGATAATCATGACAAATCCTACTCACGTTACTTCAGAAATTTCAACTAACTTTTTATTCTGTAAATAAATCATTTATGATTTTAGAATATTTAATTAAAACAATTACTCATTTTTGGTTCACCCGATACCTACGTATAGTATTATTATACACTAAGTTATTTAAATTTTTACATAAATACATATTTATACATAATTTTTACATAATATATATACATTTTTACATAAATTAATTTTTTATACTTCACACATGCGCTCGCATGTTTGTAGAAAGAGAAAGAGTGAGGATGAGAGAAAATTCTTTATCAAATTTTATTAGAAAAAATATTTTTAAATAATAAAAATCTTCCTTATAACTATGTAATCTTAATTCATATTTATGAGTTTACTGATTGTTTTCACTTCCTACTGATATACAAAAACATAATGAACATCAATTTTTTTTAAAGAAGTAAATCAAATATGTGATATATAAATATACATATCACAGTCAATTTTTCGTGACAATAACTTCCCAAATAAAAACTCCAATTGCGGAGTCAGTTGTTAATATACTATATAATATATAGTATATAACTATATATATATATGAAATAAAAATAATCTAATGTTTAAAAAAAATAGTAAAATAAAGTAAAATAGATTATAGTAAATAGTAAAAATTAGATTCTTCAGTTTAAGTTCAGTTGCTTGTATCAAAAATTAGTGCTGTATTTTACAAAAAAAAAAAAAACTTAATTCTGTTTTACTGAATTAAGTTTTTTACTTAATTAAGATTCAGATAGTACATTTTGCAATAAATGTCATATAAAATCAATCAATAAAACGGTAATAGTATTGCAGTAAACATATAGAGGGTCAACAATGAATCCTATAAAAAATGAATATAAAACATAACTGAAAATACTTGTCAACCTTTCGCGTATTAAAATAACCTTTTCGAAGGTTAGATACTGCAACATACAGATTACAAATAAGCCTATGCATTATTTTTATTTAGTTTAATAAGTTTACTGCGCCACACTGAATAATACAAAATTTCCAAAGCAGCTATACTTATTTTGATAAAAATATCCACTAGTGCTGCCATTTTTTTTGTCTATTTCAATAAAGGTTTTGTTACCCTGTTACTCAATTTTGATACCAATTTCACTTTGCAACTTTACTTTCTGAAATATCCAAAAATAAAGCTGAGACATCAATTTTAGTCTCATAGCAACCGTGGATAAAGAGACACCAATTGATATCTCAGAATGTTTAATATATTTACATTGAATTATAATATCTTTTACTTACTGACTGCTAATTGTATTTATTTTTAAAGCTACAACTCCAGAGTAGTTTAAATATTATTTTTATTAATTGCTATACTTTTTTGTAACATAAATTAATAAAAGTCATTGTGTTCTGTAAGAAAATCACATTTTATTGTTTGTACTTTGAACTGAATATTTTAAAGTAAAATTTGAATTAAATATTTTAAATATTACTTGATATTAAAATCTAACTAAACTTTGTCAATAAACAAATAAAATTAATTCACATTTTATTACGACACTTTTCAATTATGTTTATTTTGCTTTTATGTGATGCATCTTTAATTTCAAATTTAAAGAAACACTTTGGGCCTACATACAATATAAAAATATACAAAATTTTATTTTTAAAATAATATGTAATTTGATAGAAAAAAAAATTATATAACAATAATTTTTCTTTTTAATTGTAAAATTACAGTGAGACATCATTTGATTGGATTGTGAAACTAAGACATCAAACGATGTCTCATAGCAATAATGGAAAACTGGCTGAGACATAATTTTATGTCTCATGGCAGTCAACTTGTTAAACTAATAAAATATCGAAAAATTATCTGAGTTTCAAAAATAATTACATTCAAACTAGCATCCCCGTCGCGGCTTCGCTCGCTAAATATGTTTGCTTGCCTTTACCGTCGCATTCAATTGCTTTTTTATTTTATGTTTTTTAGTTAAGTAACCAAGAGGTTGGTGCAGCCAGTCGTGTCACATATACAGTAATAATGGCGGAGGCTGTGATAGTAGAGTCTTTGTCGCGCTTCTTAAAAAATTAAAACCCAGTGAAACCCAAACACGGTTTTTAGACATTTTGTCGCAGACGTTCATCACGCTGTTCTCAAGATTCTTGTCTACGAATTTGTACTGTTCTGATTTCGTTGAGCTGCGTTTCTTGCTGCAATTTATTGTTCCGATTCATGAGCTCTCTTATCACGCATGCACTGTGCATCTTTGCTACACGCATTGTTAAGGTTAGATTTTTTTCGCGGCATTATACTGAAATTGAAAAAAAAATGATAATATTTATTATTTAAATAAATAAATTAGATCAAAATGAATGAATTAATTAATTAATAATTAACAGATTAAAAAATCAAAATAAAATACAAAAAAAATAAAAATAAAAAGCAAGCAAGAAATACTTACACATTTTTGAGGTGGTATGAACATTAATAGACAAAAAAAGTTATTTATAAAGTTTTATATTATTATTTTTCTGTTAAAAATTATAATAATATCCAAACGATACACTGCACAATTATAACAGAATACACAGTATAATTATAAAAATCATTCACGAAAAATTTAAATAGTACGGTTATGTCGTGAACATAAACAAATATGAGTGGCATAGAATGTATTATCTAAAAATCGAAACAACGCCATCTACCGGATGTCTACGCAACCTAGATGTCAAACGATGTTAGAGAGTTGTATCGATGAATTAACTTACACCGCCATCTAGAACTCATAAAACTAACCAATAAATACACACTATTGTCGTATAATAAAGATTTAATTTGCAATAACAAATATTGAGGTCAATAATTGAGATAAAAACTATCCTATCTTTTAAGTTGACCAAATTACATTAGTTACGAAATTTTATCAAAATCGGTTCAGTAGTTTCGGAGTTTATCTCCAACATACATCGTGACACGAGATTTTTACAAATATAAGATAAAATACAAAGATAATTCATTGCCAAATATTTATGCCAATCCAGAAATCCATGCGTAATGTTGCTATATATCTGTCTCATTATATATTATCCTATATACATAGTATATGAGGCTAACGCTCGTATTCTTTATTCTTTAACGCTCGTATTATCTCAGAATAAGTCTGCTATACCTTCAGTTCATGCGAAGAGGTAAATCATTCATTCGGTACGATTGGAAAACTAATCGAATTGGTTTTTATATAATGAAAATAATATTATATATTTCTTATTTTAGTGTACTTTTTTATTTAAAGAACGAAAAAGAATTTTCTTAAAAAAAACTATTTTCTTATATCCTTATTAAAGTAACAAGTTTAATAAGTGAATAAGTTAGCTCGTGGTGAAAGTAAGCTTTCGTATTAGTGTGCGCATTTAAGTAAAACAAACACACACACACACACACACACATACATATATATATGCTTACGGTGACAAAGTTTTTTTTGCGATTCGACGCTTGGATTGTAATAACATTGCTTCTTGCTTCCGCTACTGACTACCTCTTCAAGGAAATGGAAAACTTTTATTTCTCATTTCCCGTTGCTTCTATCTTCAATCTCCTGATGTTTTACAAAATTTAATTGCTCCTAGGGTAATCGTCCTTAAAATACCTCCGTTTTTATTTCATTATTTAACTATTATCTTCACTTGTGTTTACAAGGTCGTACATATAAGAATTTTAAGGTACTCTAATTTGTAAAATAATGTAAAAATTATATTACTAATAATAATAATAATATTAAAAATAATAATTATTGTTATTATTATCTGATAGCCTTCAATAAAAAATTATTTTAAAGTAAATCAATCATAAATGTCAGAATAAAATAAATGTTTTGGATTTGTCAGTAAACTTCAGAATCGTCTTAGAATAAAATATTGAATAGCACTACAACATAGGCAATTATATATAGTTATAACTTAAAGCAATTACTTGTTCACTCATGTAGTTTTTAATAAAATGATAAAGAAAAATAGCAAAGAAAGTTATGTCTTGAAATCTATAATAGAATAAATACTAGCCCAAAGTAAATCCTTTGCTTTTATATAATCAGAAAATAAAACTTTTTCAATTTTCAATATTATTTTAGTATATAAAATATTAGCCAAAAAAAGGGAAAATTTAACATAGGTTGTGAGCAAAGATAAAGTATAAAATGAGATCCAGTGAGTAAACAACAAAGAAGAAAAGGAAATCTTTGAAAAATTCCAGAAAGAACATCCAATTCAATTCTGAAATTTTTTCATTAGATGTTAAAAATTTATTCCCCTTGTGACACGGGATGGAAAATATAAACATTTAAGTAAAAACGTGCAGAAAATAAATAAATAATAAGAAAAATAAATAAATAACAGATTATTTTATGAGGTTTTTTCTTATTAAAAACATTACAGTAAAAGAGGATAGAAAAGGAAATAAACTAAAATACAAGGAAAGAAGAAAAGTTACGTTATTGCAATTAAAAATTCAAGTAAGAAATAAATTTGGAGAAAGAAAATGCCAAAATTTTAAATGAATTACTAAATCTAAGTACATCTGATTATTTAAATAATTCATTTTAGTTCTAAACACCGTACAATCATTTTTTTTTACTGCTTGTAGAAATTAATACCAAGATTGAAAGTCCACCTCTACATGTGTAGGATGTTTGGGTATTCTATTTTTGGAAATGATCAGTCTCATGACAGGTTGCCTATGATATTTAGTTATCATAGTAATTAAGTATTACAAAAATATTAAAATTCAATCCTTGGATATCATGTAATAGCACTTGTATGTGATAGCATATCTATTTATTTAATTGTTACATAACCATAAGAGAATTACAATACAATTTTTCCAGAAGAATACACAAATTATAAAATAATTTTTTTATAATTTATATTAATGTAAAAATTATATCATTATTATAATACCATTATTATTGTATCATTAGGTTTCTTAATTATTAAAATTTAGCATTGCCCACCAAAGTTAAAAGAACTGCTATACCAGAAGTTTATTGATAGAAAACACTACTAAATGTAGAAGAACATAGTATACAAAAATATGTTTAACTACAATTAGTTAATTTTATGTCACCAAAGACTGAAAATAAAAATCAGAACAAGAATCTTAATGTTTTATTAAAGATATGTAATTCTTAAAAATGGTTATACTTATAAAATATCAAAAATTAATACCGTATTATATTTAACTATTAATCTGGCTCCAGTAATATATGCATGTCTCTCTCTAAAATACTTGTTCTGATTATAAGATTAGTAACATTAGTTTTTTAACTCTTTATTTAATTATATACGAACCATATAAATTAAGTACAAGGATGTTTTTAAAGATAATCTCTTTGAAAGTATTAGAGAATTTGCAAAATACCTTTAAAATCTGAGGTTAAAGAAGGGAAAATCTTGAAATTCGCCTCCCTGTGGCAGAAATGGGGAATGATTATTATATTCTAATAACTGTGTTAGAATATAAGGAGCTGACGAATAAAGGAACCAATTTATTCCTGTTATAAGGAGTTCCTCATGATAAGTGTCAACTGTATCTTCAGAAGGTAGATGATATTAGAATACAGAAGGCAATAGAAAACTACTATTTTTTTTTTAAGATCCTAGTGATAATGTCTTCCATTATGCTTAGATGCTCTGTTAAATGTTCTGAGTTAGAATAACTTCTCATTTAAATCTCAAATGGGTGAAGAAACTAAAGAAAGGATCGACTGCACGTAGGAATTTGGAAAGTCAAGACTGTTTCAAAGTGGAAAGATAGAAAATTTCAAGATGGATATGAACCTCTGGGAACTTATCATCGCAAATCAGTTGATTTCAAAGTCAAATGTTCTGAGGTTCAACTCCTAGTTAAAGGCAGTTACTTTTATTCAGATTTGAATACCTATTTTCTTTTACTTTTTTTCTGCTTAGCCTCTGGGAATCACCGTCAGGTAATACTTCACTGGAAGAATGAGGATGATATGCATGAGTGTATGTGAACTGTACTACAGTCTCAGGTCGCTTATTTCTGAGATGTGTGGTTAATTGAAATCCAACCACCAAAGAACACTGGTATCCATGATCTACTATTCAAATCCATATAAAAGTAACTGCCTTTACTAGGATTTAAATGTTGGAACTCTCAACTTTGTCATTAGCTGATTTGCGAAGACCAACCCAGTGGGTTCAGATTTGAATACTAGATCGTGGATACTGGTGATTTTGGTGGCTGGGTTTCAATTAACCACACATCCCAGGAATGGTCAACCTGAGACTGTAGAAGACTACACTTCATTCACATTCATATATATCATCCTCATTCATCCTTTGAAGTAATTCCTACCTATGGTGGTGATGGAGGATAAACAGATGATAATGATAAAAAAAGAGGGAAATAAAGTTAAATAAAATTTATTTACTAAGATAAGTAATGTGTGAAGGGCAGGGTAAAATAGAAAGTAACCAGGAGAGAGTTTTCATATTCTGTTCTAGAAGAAAGAAAAGAAAAACAGGTTGGCAATATTTATGACGAATAAAGTAGCAAAACAACGGCAGAAAGTATTGTATAAATGATAATTAATATTGTTAAGGACTGGAATGTTACTAAAAGATTTAGTTTTAGTACAAATATATATGCCAGTATCGAATTGTGAAGAAGGTATTGAAGAAATGTATGAGAGTAGTGAAGATCTAATAAAACTGGAAAAGACTGCTTGGAAAATTCCTGTAATGTACTGATAGGAGATTGGAATTTTGTAGTCAAAAAAAGTTGAAGATACAGATGGTAATATGTTACATGAGAAGAAAAAAAGTAAGACATAGATGAAAGGAATACTTGGAGGACTTGTTTATGATAAGAGAGTAATCTCAAGAACTAAACATAGAAAAGGAATTGAAGGTAGTTGAAGAGAATAAAAGAGTATCAATATTAATATATGAATTATAGAAAGCAACAAAGAAATAAGAGTAGAAAATTAACTGAGTAGATGCACTTCCCATAAATTTTTTAAAATGCTTAAAGGAGGAAGGAGTGAAAGAAATAGTTGACTTGTGTAAAGGATATACAGTGGAGGAGAATGTTCTGCAATTACCAGAATGTTCCGGTAATAATACGAATTCCATTAAAAACTGGTACTAGAAAATATACAGAATATATAATTATATTTAATATCCTAAACTGCTAAAACCTTTTTTAAGAGTCCTAAATGAGTAATTGTTAAGAATAATGGAGGAGAGGAGGCTTCAGGAAAGGAAAAGGAACAAGAGATGCCATTGGACTATTAAGAATGATTGGAGAAAGATATTTAGTGAAGGCATTTTATAGGGTCAAATGAGAGAGTTATGGAGATTCTTAAAGACAAAAAAGTAGAATGGAAAGACAAAAGGTTAATTATAATTAAAGAATTAATACAAGAAACAAACAATAGTAATGAAACTAAGTAAGAATATGATTAACTTGATCTATTTAGAGATGTTAGGCAGTATACTTATTGCCTCTCACTAACACTGTTCAAAATTTATATCAAAGAAAAGATAAGAAATATATTTATTACAAGAAAGAAAATGAGGAATAAGTATAAGAGGACGAAAAAGAAGTTGCATAAGATTTGGTAATAATATAGTATTTCTAGCTGATGGCTCCATGTGCTTCAAAGATTGTTAACAAACCTGGAAGAAGGAATAATAGAGTAAGCTGGAAAAGCTTAAGAATGTAGTAGTACAACATAAGATGGAGAAGATCTTTATTTCTCCAACAATAACTAATAGCAACTTATATTCATTCCTAGGGACTGAATCATCTTTAAAAGTAGCAAAATGTTACAATAGTTTCTAACTTTATTTTTTTTCTGATGAACCCACAGATCCTAATAAAAATTCATTTTGCTCTACTTCTTGGCTTATTTATTTTTATATTGACCTTTTCTCAAGTTTTCTAATTAGTTTGATGGCTATATCATTATTACAAAACCACTTCAAAAGACAGATTATTTTAAACCTAGAAATCAATAATTTTTTAATTCATTTCTGTTAAATTTCACAGCTTTCATTATAACCATGACCTTCTTTTGTCTATTTCAATGATGAAAAGGTCATCACACTCTCAGAAGTTTCCGTAGATCATTTTATCAGATTCTGGTACAATGATTATGGCGTATAATCATATCAACAATAATTTCATCAATGAAATTTATCATCAATCAACAATTTCTTCTGTTTGGATATGAAACTGAAATTTAATATTTTCTCGATAAAAAGAAAAAAGACAAAAAATCTACATCCGCAACTGTTTTTTGTTGGCTGACCTCTTTTTACCAAACTCTAAAAATTAATAATGATAATTTTTTTTTGAGGGGGAGGGAGGTGGAAATGCAATTGTGAATGAAATGTTGGGCTCCTACTGGGGGTCTTATCCAACTGCCATCAGCAGACTTTCTTTTTCTGTTTAGCTTCCGGAAACACCGTAAGGTTTTACTTCAGAGAATAGATGAGGATGTTGTATATTAATGTAAATGAAGTGTAGTCTTGTACAGTACCAGATTGACCGTTCCTGAGAAGGGTAGTTAATTGAAACCCAACCACCAAAGAATACTGGTATCCACGATCTAGTATTCAAATCCATCAGCAGACTCCGACTAAAACCAAACGACAAACGTAAGAAAGGGCAGTTTAAGTTGCCAAAATGGCAATAGTTTGCCAGAATACGGAAATGATTCCTATTCTACTGGCGGACGTTAAAAACCATCTGTCAAAGAAAATCAGAACCACGTGGAGTAATGAATGGAAAAGACTGAATAATAATCTAAATCAATAAAATTACTCCATTTAAATGGAAGAGCTACATGAAACTGACTCACAGGGAACAAATGGCGTTGACCTGACTCAAAATCGGTCACACGCGAATAACAGGTTAGTTTTTAACCGGAGAAGAAGAAACAATGTGCAGTGATTGTGAAAAACCACTTACTGTTTAGCATCTACTACAAAAAATATGAAACCCTCCCAAAGAAATACGAACTAAGTAAAATATCCCGAATTTTGCCGTTTAAAAATTCCTTAAACATTGACAAATACTTTATTTAAGTGCTTCAACCTTGTCTAATGTAGTACCGGATACATAGTAATAAAACTGTTTCATCTCTTCCTTCTCTTTAAGAAAAACCGATTATATTAAAACAGTCTTCTGCTTAGGAAAAAATTATTATGTTTCTTTTTGTTCTAAAAATTATAATTTTTTTTTAAAGTCGATCTAATTTTCATAGATAATTTCACAAAGAACAATTTTTTATTATCGTTTTCCTTTCACTTCAAATGGTATAATTTTTGCCACCATATCGTCACGACTTCTGCTCGGAATATTTGAATTTTTAGCCTTCCTAATTATTCCGTATATCTGTCATAGCTATTTTAAGACAAAATAAATACTGACTGAAATTAGTTTGGGTTTAACTTTAACCAAACATAGAAATACAACTGAATTTCTTAACTGAATACATAGGAAATAACTTTTTTGTTTTTGTTTTTAATCTGCATTTTATTAATTTAATAAAGCTTAAGCACAACAAAAGTAATCTCTTAAAAAAGCTATCAAGATAAAATATGAATTACATTGAAAGAATGTCACAGTTTCAAAAAGGACTTTACATGTTCATCGAATCACAATCACAAGGATTATATTTTGATACAAAACTGAAACGAGCATTCAATTCGTTAATATTTGTTAATTTTTCTTCAGATTTTTTTGTTTGTTTCAGAAACATAAATTATAAAAAGTTCATTTTAGGAAAAGAACCAGAGTTTGTGAATAATGTGGGTTGGGAACGGTGTACAAATGGAGTTGCGTAAGAAGTCCTTTTAAATCTAGTAAGGGCTAAGGGGGGTTAAAGGGTTTGGCGTTTGCCGCGGAAATTAAGTTTCTTAGCTTATCTGCTGATCGACTTCTACTTTTATCTTCACGACCCCTTCTAAGAAATTTTTTCTTCCTTCATACCTAGTCCTCCTGCCTTTAAATTAAATGATACATTTTGTTTTATGGTTTTGAACATCTGCTATACTCATGTAGTGGTAAAGAAAATTTACGTGTTCCAATAAGAACCTTATATTTTTTGGAGAATCCGATTCTCCGTTTTTTCTTTCCTTATAAACTCCCGTACTCTGTACAAATGAATTGGTTAAAACTAGTAAATGAATAATTATAATCCTTATAATTATAAAGAAAAAACTTATCCATATAAATATATATCTAAACAAACTAATAATTAACTAAGAAACTAAATTTTATAAGGCAATCCAGAGTCCATTTAATTATTGAAGAAAGGTATTATTATTTAAAAAATTAATCATTAGTAGTTTAAAGAAACGTTTTGAAATCGTGTGGTAGGTTAAAATGTAAATTTAAAAAAATAAGTAAAAATAGCTACAGAAAATTTAGTTATACAAATAAATTTAAATGAAAAATATTGCTACAAACAGTTATAATTTTAAGAAGATAAACTAAAGAATATCATCAGTCCCACTAAAAGATTAGACAATTTCTTTGTCTTTATGGAACTGTTTTAAAATGAGTTAAAGAAAAATGTTTGATATCGTTCGTTCACTAAATTCATTATATTTTTTTTTTAATTTGTCTAATTTCTATTACTTACTGATAATAAGTAATCAACAATGTAAGTTAATAAACGTTGATAAAATTTTATACTTTTCATTAAAAATCTGTAAAATAAGATTTTGCCTCTCAGCGTTTCTATTATCAGAGGTTTGTACTATAATTATACAGTCTCCCTTAGGGAAAGAATAACAACGGCTCTCGGTTTAATAATAAAAGGAATGAGACGCCAGACGAATTAGATTAAACTAACAACAAATTTAAGGAGAAATCACGAGAGATTGTCCTAGCTGATCAACGAATAACGATTAAGTAAAGTATCTTCCGTAGAAATTACATGCCTAATTAATCCACATTAGAAATGCAAGAGAAGAGATTAAATAAAAACTACTGCGAACAGCAATGTGAATCTGGCAAGTCTTTTTATGTGATCGGCTTACTATGGTATATAAAATTTATAGATGGAGTACTGTAGAAAGTAGAAACAAAGATAAGAGAAAAGTGAATAATATTAAATGAAATTCACAAAGTTGAAGGATAAATGTTCAAAAAGTAGAGAAAAGAAGTGGAAAATTCCAGAAGCTACTCGTAAGTATTTCATTATCGAAATAGCTTTTATTCCGAGAATTGAAACCTGAAAAAGTTATTCAAAGTGGATTAAAACATAGTTTCCCTAATACAGATTTAATTTCTATAACAGAAGGGAAGTTTTAGTTTTGCAGTCAGTGTTAATTAACTGAAGTACTTACTATTCAGCTCTTTTATGCATCTGTATTGAGAATAATGGTGTATAAGTACATCAAATAAAAACAGTTGAAAAAAATAATAAAAATACTGCTATCGTCCATGAAAAATTCCACACAAGATTTCCTAATTCTTCATTACCGACCTATCGATATTTACGTAAACCATACAAAAAATTTGAAAAAAAAAACACAATTTTTTGTAGAGACATTAATAAAGATTCCTCAACCGTTAATCAGAAATTCTTCAGATAGGCTGAATATAACCAGAATATATTTACGAAAGATTCTAACGAAAATTAAGTTTGTGCACGTCGACCAAGATAATTAATAGATTTTGAGAGAAGAGTGGCATTCTATGAGAGATTTATTTTTCGCTGAGATGCAAATGATATTTCTCTAGCTCAGTGATTCAATCTGTTGGAATGATTTGGCTGCTTGAAATTGTTTGGCCTAAAAAACCTTCATAACTGTTATTGGTCTGATGAAAAACTTCTAGTAATTTTAAGAAAGAGTTTAATGTATTTAGAGCTCAAGTCGATATGGATTTACAAAAAGAAAAACTGTTGCAAATATTCATAACTGCATGCATTACGGGATATTATTATTCTTGACTTTTTAATCACCCTTTAATCGATAATGACCATTATTATATTTGGCAGTAAATTTCGGCACTTTCTCAATGTGCCTTTGAGTTAGAGACTAAAATTTAAAGCAAGATCAAAATTTTTCTGAATAGATGTGACACAATGAAAAATCGTATGATCATCATGTTAATGTGATCTGATGCCTTAAGATTTTTAATTCGAAGCGATGGTAAAAGACATGGTTTTTCTTCCAAATCTAAATAATTTGAACCGCCTCAAGCCGTTGATTAAAAATTCATTAAATTTAGAAAAGGAGACAAAACTTTGTCGAGAAAAAAAACTGTAAATTCAGTGGTTAAACGCTGCCATGAATGAATAAGGCTATAAAGACACTTCCTCTGACTTGACTTTGAACATTTCCTCTGACAGTGTTAAAAATTAAAAAAAAATCATTTTTGTTTAGCTATTTTTATTTATTGAGATTTTTAAATAATAATTGTGGAAACTGACTTTAAGCCCGTCTGTGTGCAGTCTTAAATAAATTAAATTTAAAACAAAATCATATCTGATTGTGTTAGCTTATGAAAATTCTTTCAATAAAGCAACAGAAATTTTTGTATTTTCATAAGAGGCATTATTTTGTCCTTTAAATATACACTCTATATGCCACTGTAGTCCAGTCTTTTTGAATGATGTAGAGCACTACTTTTAAGAGACGTGGTGATGCATTACCGTTTTTCAATCGTTTTCAAATTTTTTGTTGAATTTCTTCTCGAATACGTACATTTACAACACCTCATGCTTAATAGCAAAGGACTTCCACAAAAAGGAGTCTGTGTAACATATCTCTCTGAATATGAGCTGCATATCCAGAAGCATATTTTCTATGACTATAAAGTCATAGAAGAATTACATTACATAAGTAATGTAATTCTTCCTCTAAAATTTAATGTAAAACTATTTTTATATTCTCATTAATTCTTATTGTTGTCTTTAAATTGACTCAGAACGTTTCCTAAATTATATTTTTAGAAAATATGTAGATATATACATCGAAAAATTTTTCACAAAAAATATAATTTCCTATTAGGATATTTATGATTTATTATTAAATATTTTATCAGTTACTTTTATCAAAATAAATTTAATGTAGTTTATACAGTTACATGAGTATATTTACTGGTAATATTTAAAATCAAAAATACAAAATACGTATGTTTGACAAATAATATGAATTGTAAAACGTAAAACTTTTACATTTTTTAAAGGTTTAATAAAGTAAGAAAAAGGAAGAGTAAAGAAGATTATGTTATTAAATTTTATTGTCCTATTCGCATTCATCGTTACTCACATTCTAATTATTAAATGCACAGAAAATACGTCTATTAATTTTTGTCTTTTAAATTCTTCTAATTCAAAAACCTTTCAAATTAAGTCTTACAAAAAATGTACTCGCATAATTTCTAAAAGAACGTAAAGTTCAACGCATTAATTTATTCTACATGAAACAAAAACTTTTCTCCTTTATTAAATGCTTAAGAAGTAAAAGAAAATACTTTAATCGGTGTTTGTGCCTGATCTAAGTGTGTCGCATGAGTGGAGTGTGCGCGTATGTGTAGTGTATACATGCATACGTATCAGTAACTCCTTACCGGAATGTATCAGTAAATATGAAAATGAAAATCTCCAACATAACATTCAGTTGGCCTAATTTCAACTTACAGTTCAGAATTGTAAGCAGGATGTCCGAATTATTAATGGTGAGGACGTTAACAGAAACAATTTTTTCCCAGCATTTTAATGTCATGAACACAATGTCTTTTAATTTGAACAGAAAGCGATAATATCTAAAAAAATAAATTGATGAAAATTCAGTTTACTTTCATTCCACTTTTTCTTTCCGTTAATAGCGATGAAGTTCTGTACCATCTAACATTATCTGTTCCCTTTCGCAGAGATTACTGTCAGTCATTTTAAGCGTTAATCTTCTTTTTTTTTTTTACTGCGTAGTTATACTCAAGCGATAAGTCGCAGCTGAATAAAATCTCACAGAGAGATAAATAAAAAATAAGTGTTTTCATACAAGATTTTCTTCTTAAATTAAAGTATTTTAACAATTTTACGGCAAGCTTACATAAAATTTTGGTTTGTTAAATATCTATGCAACTTATTTAGATCGCGTATTCGCGTTTCGACAAGGATATTGAGAGACTAACAAACGTAAAAATTTCTTATAAATAAAATTTATTACTATAAAAATATACAAAATAGAAAAGAAATGTTAATAATTACAGTAAACAGATGTAATATACAAAATAGTAATTCAACTAAAAATAACTTATTTATTTAATAACAGTTAAATTGTAAATTCCAAAATACAGTCCAATTTAATGACTGATAGAAAGTAACATTGCATTAACAATAATATAACCATAGAAAAGTCTAAAATTCATACGCTTCACGTTCTGCAAGTGTTTTACTGTTTACTGTTGTTACTGTTTACAAGTGTTTTACTGTTTACTTTTACTGTTTATAAAGAACTACCCTACTTTTTATGAATGAGTAGAATACTGTCACTTTCGTTACTGTTTATTGGTAAACAGTAAATGTTTGCCAATAAACGTTACGTTTACAGTCAACTCACCGAACAACTTCTTGAATTCAAGCACTGCCACAATGGAATGCTTGTGACGTACTTTTCACTTGCTTTTACCCACCGCTTACTGTTATCGCTTTTATCACGACTGCGCCGAACATGGCCTAGCAAAGCTATTGACTCTGTCCGCTGGTCTCTGGCAGTATTTATACTTCTTGGCCTGCAAAACCAGTATCCGACTCGTCCTTTTAATTGTTGAAGCGTATTCATTTTCATTGTCTGCGTTCTTACGTTTTTCTGTAAGTTCTTATTCCAGTCGGGTAAGCCTTCTGGTCGAACAGGAGCTTTTGGAGGTGCAGTTTCTGTATTACGAAGAACAGATTTTTAAACGCACCTGTTATTCTAACTATAGAATTCCTTTTAGTTCCTTCTAGATTCTTCTTTCTCTATTTCGTCTTTCTTTCTTCTTAATTGGAAGAAACCCGTTACTTGGTCCGTTACAAAATGATATGTAAATAAAAGTATTTATTAAAAATTAAATCAATTTATTAGACGTATTCACTGCAAGATTTTTAGAAGAGAAAACTGCAGTATGAATTACGAAATCAAGACCAAAGTAGTTTTTCCAGCTCAAGGATCCTAGTTAGTTATATTTTATAATAGATGCACAAGATGATATGAAATGTGTCTTTATGGACTCTAGATGGAATAAGCGTGACCTTCATTTTCATAATACTTAATCTCTTAGCCCTGCTTTGTTTTGCTAACTTATATAAAACAGCATAAGCAAAAGCTGCAGTATATTTAATTTAATAACAAGTACGACAATATTCAATTATCTTTTTGGTTTGTAATATATGCTTCAAAAATGTATTCATAAGAAATTCTAAACTTATTTTCTTTATTGACTGTTCCTTATTTAAATATCTATTTAGTTTTTTTATTATTATTAACGCACGTTATTATTTTTATTTTTTTTGACAAAGCACGTTATATTCTAAATCGATAATCTGATTTTAAAACTAGTTACATTTTGGTTATTTACTGCTCTTAACCTCATTAATTTACTGGATCATAGATGTCCTTGCTTTGTATTGTTATTTACATTTGTTTATTATTAGCCCGGATAATTCTGTAACGATTGTCATTTTAGCACAACTGTAAATCGTTTAAACAACTATAATATTACATCTATTTTTGAATTAAAGCAACCATTTAATTTATTTCACTCTTATCTTTCAAAATTATCTAGATTTGGAAAGATTAGTTATTAAGTCCGATCAGTAATAAATAACTTAGGTGGTTGTAAAAGAACATTTTATAGAAATAACTTATAGGTTGATGTAAATTAAATTCGTTTTAACTTTTTAAAAACTCACATCTGGAAAGTTGAGACAATTTTACTTTTCATCCTTGAGCGTACTAATTCATTTATATTTATATGAAGAAACCATTTTTAGTTTTTGAAATGGTAAAATCATTTGCGAATAAACAATACAGAGGATATAAAAAAACTTTCGTTAAAAAATAAATATTTTTTTCACAAATGACGACTACATATCTTTAACTAATCTAGATAAGTAAAAATTATTTAAACTCACTTATAGGTGATAATTATAATCATAGGTAGATATAGAGAAAGTCATATCATTTAATCGACAATGTTATTACAAGCATAAATGTTAGAAAACAGTAAATTCATTGAGTAGATTGCCTCTTTTGAGCTAGATAATTTTATTATTGTTTAAATCCGTTTTAAATTAAACTATTAATTTACCTTTTATATATATACGTTTTTAGAATCTATTAAAAAGTAAAAAGAACATATTCTATAAGAGAAAACTTCAGACGACAAGTTTTTTTTTTAAGTTAAACTGAATGTATAATTAATGATAACCGTAATTATTGTTAATTTGTGGCCGTTGTACTGAACATATTCTCGAAGAATTCTTAATAAAAATTAGACGCTTTAAGTTGAAGTTAATAAATTACTTAATTAATCGCTTTATTATTTAAAAAAAAAAATACTTTCTTATTGAGCTGAATTTCCTTTCGTTGAAAATTTTATTTTACTCGCCTGTTTAAATACATTTCTATTTCACTGTTTAAACTCGTCTTATGTAACGATTTTTAAATTTAATAATATTCTCTTGCTATATTTACCCGTTGAGATTACTCAGTACACTTATTTCAAAATATATTTACTATCTTTCCCGGATGAAACTAAATATATAAGAATTATCTTTTAAAGACGAATAAGTGACCACAGAAGTGTACCCTGGTGGCTTTTATTCGAAAGCAAAACTGAACTCATGTCGGCAAATACACTAGATATCCCTCTTAGGAAGATAGAATAAACAAAAAGGGAGTTCCCAAGAGAATTCTATCCCAGTTGAAGCGAATGTAATCCATTTCCCTTTGAAATTAGGAACTATGTGACTGGTAGTCAGTTTATATCCCAGTAACCAAGCCAAATATATATAGCACCACAATAATAAGGTAAACTGCTCTCACTTGTCTACTATGATATTTATTCGCTATTTGCAGATCAAGTCAGAAAAACTATTTGTCATTTATTCAGATGAGATGCTAAGGAAAAAAATGTTTAGATAAATATAAAATAACTCTGTTTCCAAATTCCTTTAAAAACTATTTTGGGGATATATATACTTGTGTATATATGTATATAGTATACACACACACAACACACACACAACACACACACACACACAAGTATACGACAAGTAACAATGATGATTTTTTAGTGTACTTTACTTGATACGAATACTAGTTATTCTTTAGAGTTTAGAACTCTCCATTGTAAAACAAACATGATGAACATTTACAGTTCAAATATATTTTTCCGTTAAATTTTAAGTACCTTTCTTTTTCCTGTTTAGCCACCGGTAATTGCCTTTCAGATAATACTTCAGAGAATGAATGAGGATGATATGTATGAGTGTAAATGAAGTGTAGTCTTGTACAGTCTCAATTCGACCATTCCTGAGATGTGTGGTTAATTGAAACCCAACCACCAAAGAACACCGGTATCCACGATCTAATATTCAAATCCGTGTAAAAATAATTGAATTTACTAGGACTTGAACGCTGGAACTCTCGACTTCCAAATCAGCTGATTTGGAAAGACGCGTTCAACGTTAGACCAGCCCGATGACTGAAAAATGTACCTACACTAAAAAAAAAAACAAAATTGGTCGTGCAAGTTTAAAAAATTATTTTACCTAATTTTTGCTGATGATTTCTTTATTTTCAGTTATCCAAATAAATTTAAAACTAAATAAACTATTGTCTTTAGATTCTTCTTATTTTGTAAAAAATGAGCTAAATTGCAAAATGAAAATTTCAGTGAACCATTTTCACTGTTACGCGTTTTATGTAGAAAAATGAAATTCAAATCATGACAAAATCGGATAAAATTATGTAAAATAAATTAATTATTCAAAACGTAAAAAAATTCTATAATATTTGTCTAGTTTTATTTAAATACTTTAAAATTATGTAGAAAGGTGAAAAAAATTTTTTGGGTAAATATAAGCTGTAATAAATAAATATTTAAAATAAACTAAAGGTTAATTGAAATTGTTTAAGTTCATTAATAGAGAATAAGAAACTCAGAAGGCACATTAAATCGACATTCGGAAAAGTACACCTGAAAGAAAAATTTTACTCATACCATCCCTTAATAATTTTTAAGCCTTGTAATCATTTTACCAAACCCAACCATTAAAATTCTTTTGTTAGTTCAAAAATTGAGAGTATGAAACTATATCGAATGGTGAGCTAAGTTTTGTGATGATTATCATGTTGAATTCTAAATCAGTTGGTTGCTCTTAGTTCAATACCATTCAAGGGCCTGTGATTTTTTTGTACATATTTCATCCATTTTAATTCAACGGTTAAAATATATATATATATGTAAGTATATTTGAGATTGTATTATTAAAATAAAATAAAATTAAAAATAGTATTAAATATTTTATTACTTAAATGGACTGGTTTTTCGTTTTCATTTGAATTCGTTGTTATTTCCATAAGTGAATGCTAATGTTATTTTAAATTATTTTCCTTCTTTTTAGTTTCGGCTGACAGCTAATATCTTATTATATTATTAAAGAAAAGTGTCGTGAAAAAACTAATTCGATGGAAAAGACGGAAAATTTATAATCTGATATTCCACTGTTTTAAGCCATTCGGGTTTGTTTACGTTGCAATAAAAATTTCACGATGTTCTCCCAGACATCTTGAAAACGATGGAAAGAGCAACAAACAAACTCTTCCTTTTTTACCCCTTCATATCCCAAATTAGGCGCTACCTTCTGAGGGAAATTTTCTCCTCGTTCTTCTGTTTCTGATATTGCCTTCTTGTAATATTTCCTTTTATCAATTCAAGAGTTCTTTTATGTACGGTTCTGCTTACTTATCTCAAATTTAGTGATACTTTACCCTCTTTCACTTTCTCAGCGTATTTCAGTTTCAGAGTATTCATTTGATTTTCTCTATGATTGGACTGTAGAATTATCAATACATCCTCAATTACGTAAAAATCTGTAAATGTTTATGTAATAATCAAAGCTTAAAAAAAAGTGAAATAAAATATTCTGTTTTTAAATCACTGGTGTAATTAAATACACTTCGGTACAATGGATTTTTCTGAAATTCACAGGGCTTATTAATGATTATTGGACAGCCTAAATTGTTAGAAACTGGAACTAAATAATATGCTTTAACTAAAAATTAGATTTTTTTAATATATTTAATGATTTAATGAGGGTAAAAGCAGTGTTTTTTAATAGTAAAAAAAAAAAATATATATATAATAGCTAACAACAGTTAGTACATTAGTACTGTTAGTACAGTTAATTTCATTGGAATATATTTTTCTTAAAATAGTATAATTTTAAGAAAAATGTATTCTAAAAATTCGTACAAGTTTACAAAGAATGTTTATCAAACCTTTTCAAGGGTTCAGGGGTAGTCCACCACGTTGAAATGAAGAAAAAATTTTAATATCAACTTATGCCCGGAAACGCTTAACCATCTGCCATTTTGTATTTTTAACATAAATTTATTTCTCAGGAATGGTAAATCGTATCAGTTTGGAACTTTACATTTCGGTAAGTTACCAAGAGGTTTACTTGTGTAAAAAAATGAACCTGTTTCAAAATGGCGGTCATGAAAATTTTTAAATTGTTAATATTTTTACAACCGCTGGTTTATTTAAACGTTATGTTAATACAAAAATGTTTCAATCCAAGTAATATCTTGCAAATCGTGTATGATAGAAACGCTACGGGAACTTGTGAAACAATTTCGAATGAAATGGGATTATCATTTGCTGCCTTTCGGAGAAATTCGTAATTTTTTGTTGATTAGTGACTGTTATTTATGTTTCAGACTTTGTTCCAGTCATAATTTCTTCCCTTCCTTCCCAGAAAAAGTCATTAAGTTATTAATAATAACTGTTAATTTTTCCAAAACTTTTAGATAATCTTCTACTTATAATTTTTATTATATAATTAAATTTTTTTTTCACTATAATATACATTGTCGCATAAAAATAGCGGTTTATTTTATACTTTTTTTTTTAATTTCCTTTTGTTTGTCGGCTTAAGCAAGACTTTGTTAAGTTTTTTTTTTTTGTAAGAGTCAAGTTTAGTATAATATGATTTTGCACGTGAGCTGTTTAGAAATTAAACTGAATTTAAAATAATTATTAAGACTATAAATATTAAAACGCATTAATGTACAAATTTGGTAAAACTTAAAATAATATTTAAAAAAAGGAAAATTGGCAATAGCAAACCCACTAATCCTATTTGATACCTGGTACGAATTTCATTTTTTTGGATTTAATGTTGTTTATTACAAACAATATAATTAAATTTTATTTTGTATATCATAACATTTTCTTAAATGTTTGTTTTATAGAAATTAGGCTTTTTATTCAATATTTTTAAAACCAGTGCAGTAAATCCGCCTTAAGCAGAATTACAAGGAAGTCATTTTTTACTACTACTTTTGCTGCATTCATTGGTTTAAGTAACATATAACCTACGTATTCGTGATGTTTACACTCATTTAAATCTTTCTTAAATATGGGATGTTACTGGTAACATATTATGTATTTTTATACAGTAATCAAAAGAAGTTTATCTATTTTATTTTTTCCAGCTATTTCTTAATTTATTTTGAGAGTTAATTATATATCGAATGATGTGCATATTTGGGAAAAATTAATCGGTAAAATTTTCAAATACACTCTTAAATGAAAAATGAAGAATTTTAAACATTTTTATCTATTTTTAAAATTTAAATGAGTTTTCTGCAAATGCATTCGTTCGATATTATCTTTCATTTCATAACTTTTAATTTTTTTTCTTAAGTTATTCGTTCATTTAAAACCCCTTACAATCTGCTATTTTATTTCTTACCTATTATCAAATGACAATGATTAATTAAAAGGAGTTTCGAGGAGAATTTCCAGATGTTCTTGTAGAGTATATTTGTTTTCCTGAACAAAGGATTCGGTGTCATTCATCTCAATTTATTCTACTTCTTTTCTTACCATTACATTTTCTATCTCTTATTTCTTACATCTATGTCTTTTTTACTGCAGAATGTTCCAACAGTTATATTTACCTAATCAGAGGTGCATATTTCTTCCTTTCTTTCTCTTCCCTTTCCTTACTCTTTTTGCTGATTTATTTACTAAGTAAAACTTATTCGCTAAGCCATTAAACAATAATCTGTACGCGAGCACGTACCTACTTAATAAATAAAAGATAATGATCGCAAAATAATTCTTCGATTCACTTTCGATAACTAACCGAAGTAAAATATTGTAGTTGGACAGTGAGACGTGATGTCGTTTATACTTTTACTTTACCGAAGATAAAAAACACATGGGTAATGATTTGTTTAATTTTACGTTTAAATTATGATTCACGTCATAATTACCGTTAAAGCAACAGGATATGTATTTATGTAACATAAATGTAGTATTCTCTCAGCCCCTAAAACTATGTATTTAATGCACTGGATGATATACAAGTATAATTTCCTACACCCTTAGCTTCATAACAACAATAAAAAAACAAACACAAATATAGCCCTAAAATATTCATTGCTGTAGGACACAATCGACTTGTTTTTTTCAATGAAATCCTGATTTTCTAAATATCAGTATTAAAATTGTGTGTAATCTGTACGTCATGATCCTCTGCATTTCTGTATGTTATTCTAGCATGAAATTTTCCAAAACAAACTGTTGTGAATCATTTTATATTATTCCTTGTTAATTCTTTTTCACCAATGAAATTAATCAATCGCTAATCTCTAATATTGTATTAATATTGTGTTAATATCTCTAATCACATTGTATTAATATTCAAATACAATGTGAAACTGCAATATCAGTGTAGTGGACTAGTGTGATGAATTTCTATTATGGAATGGGTAAATGAAATTCTGAATACAAGCGCTATCCTTTATTGTCGGTTCATATAACAAAGAATAATTATTAAATTTTAAATAGAATATATAATACATAAGTATATATACATAAGTTAATACATAAGTTTTATGTTGTATGTAACGCTATAACTTAAAAAGAAAAACCAAACTATTATGAAAAGTAAAATTTTGTCCGATAACGTAAAATATTTAAAGGCATTAATTCAAGTTTCTTTCTTGGAGAGTAATAATATTCACTGTATTTGTTCTATGTTAAGTAGAATGATGGTGCCAATTTTAGGGCTGATTATCCATTTGCATTTAAATTGGCTTGGTATGATGATTAGGATCAGCTACGAAGGAAATCATAAACCACTTCCGTCTTTATATACTGTAATACCCTTAGCATTATCAAACTTATATTAAAAAAATCTGTAGTATCATAATATTGATATTGTTTGTAAATTTATTAAAATGAGTAAAATAATATTTATCTTACAAATAAAAAATGACTTTTCTATTTAATATTTGTTATCTGAAAACTTTGTTAATGTTCATCCATTACCAGATAAATTAACAAATATAAGCATGAAAGGGACTAAAATATGATCATAAAAGTAATGGATGGAATAGACCAAACCCCCAAAACGTTTGTCTTTAGGTAAAAAGTAATTTGGTTTGGTGAGTTAATCATCAGTAATGAAGTACCTAAACTAGATTAAGTATGATTGGATTAACGTGTAAAATTGCGGTATAGTTTCAGTATTAGTGTTTTTCACACCGTATTATAATATATACTTCTTTCACAACGTTGATTCTAAGCCAGAAATAAATTCTTTTAATTATACAGGTAAGAGTAAGATCTCATAAATAACAAAGTAGAAATGACATAAGTCAGCATAATAAGATTCTATATAAATTTGAGAAACGATGTTTACAGTGATGATTACTTTAGACAAATATTCTTTTTTTTATTAACTAAATGTTTAAAATTATATATTGGATTTATCTTTCACAAATACGATATAATTTTAACTTTTAGTTAACTCCGTTTTCCCGATGGGGAACTGTGCTTTCCCAATTTTAACAGTATAAAATACATATTTAACAACATAAAACTTAATTATATTTTTGTAGAAAGTTTAAAAATAAGTAAGGTAAAATTTTATGTGTATTAGCAAACGCTTACACATATCTATAAAATACAAAGTTCATTAACGAAAAAGAAATTATATAATGACGGTTCTTTTTTGTCTAGCTGTCGGTTGTTAAGGTATGTAAAATATGTTTATATGATTTTTTATTTTTAGTTAATCCCCCCGGAGCTGGATTCGCAATTAAGCGTTTACTCAGCTCCAGGGAGTGCCATCACCTCAAACTACCTCGTCGGGAACTAAAGCTGAGATCCGGCCCAGGTAGCCGGGATCCGGTCTTTTAATTACAGGCCATGCCTCAAATGAGGAGCCCCCAAGGATCCCCCCACCAGGATTCCGGTCTTGATACCACGCCTCAAATGGGAAATCCCAAAGGAATCCTTCACTGAGTCTTACTTTGCCTCCCCTCATGTTGAAGGCCCAAGGGAGTCCCCGTCCAATCAACGAGACTGGGACACCGAAGCAGCTCACCCCTTCTGGATGGAGCTGTCCCAACCTTAGGCGATCCACAAGCAAACAATTAGAACAATTAGAAGCAAACAATCAGCTCCACAATTAGAACAACGCTCCCCTTTGTCGGGATGCTCCAGCATCAACAGCTTCTTTCTTCGGCGGATCTCCTCGAAAACCGACAGGATACTCATCCTACACAGTCGGCCAACATTTAGCAGTTCCTCGGCCAGCAATGGCGGGACCACTACCGTCGCCACCTTAGTTTCCCCATACGTCGGTTGCAGGGAGAGGACATCAATAGTGACTGAAAGCTCAGCATTCTTCCTGATATCATGCAACAATTTCTCCTCCAAGGTAAGGGCATCGTCGTCCTTTATCAGCAAATGGACCCGCTGAACTCCCCTTCCAACTGTGACAGTGGTACCTTCCACTTTGACCAGTGTTTGTTGTCTCAACATGACGGCAACGTTACCAGTATCCTGAACTCTTATGTGGCGAGAGCCGTATTGTCGGACCGTGTGGGAGTTCCTTGATGCGGTTGCTTTGTTCAGCCGATATCAGTAGTTTACCGAAGGGAAAAGACTCCCTTACCGCGCTGTTGTAGGAAGCTAACCGAGAGATATGGCTGGCTACCAGCCAGATTAAGGCTCCAAACGGTATAATGGAGGACAGATACTTGCTGACATTCAGCGGCCTAGGCGTGGCAGCAAATTGCTGTATTTGACAAGATAAATTTAATTATTGATAGTCAAATATGTTTTAGTAGTTGACGGGGTGCACTAGGGGTGCACTAGGAACTAAACTGTTTCGGGGCTCAGTAGCCGTTTGTGGCACAGACATTCGGTCTTATGCTTTAGGGCGACCGAATGGGGTGGTGGATGGAGAAATGCCAAGAAAACCAACTCCCTTGACCTTTGTCAGTATCAGAAGTGTACATCAGCTGATGATTAGTAAGTCACTTAGCGAGGAAACGTTAAGACCGTCGTATGATCTCATTCTAGGTCTCATTTGAGATTTCGTATGATCTCATTTGTCGGCGGAAAAACTCCGAAAGTGCAAATAAACTTCAAGAGATCACGTTACCAGAAACGTAGAGCAGGGCAGTTCAGGTCAGTCATTCAGACTGAGATTGGAAGCATGGCAAATATGGATTTGAATTTGTTGACTGAAACAGTCTATTGGATAGGCAAGAACATGGGTGCCATTAAAGAAGTTGCCGCGGAACGTAAAGGTGTTTACTTGTAGACCAATGAACTCACGGAGCTGAGGAAAATCTGTGTGGGCAGTAGACGATACCTTCAAAGAGCATATCGATGGGGTGATGACATTGAAGAAAAGCTTCATCGTTTGCAGATGGCAGAAGGGAGTATAGAAGAGTAAATTGCGGTAGCCTAAACACGTAAGTGGAAGCAGTTATGCGAAGCAGTGAACGGTGATCCGTGGGGTAACGCCTTTCGGGTCGTTACGAGGAGGTTTGGTAGAAGGCTACCAAACCACCCCGATGGAGGGGTAGGAGCCTGAGATTGTTAAAAACGAAGATCGGACTAATGGGGCACTCGACCCAAGTATAGATCACTTTGTTTATTGAGCTGCATGGCGAAATTTTTGAGTAAATGCTTCTCAAACGAATAAATGAAGGAGTGGAGTTGACAGGCGAATTTCACAAGGATCAATACGGCTTTCGAGCCGGTAGTTCAGCGTTAGACGCAGTGGAGCATGTAATGGACATAGACCGGAATCCAGTCCAAGGTACCTGGAGGACAAGAAAGTTAGTTGCTGTTATGTTTATAAACATATAAGTAATGCATTCAACGTGATCACGTGGAATGTGATATTCCATGAACTCAGAGCTAGACAAGTCCCGACATATTTGATGAGTAATCCAAGAATACTTTAAGGACAAATTTCTAATAGGCAACTGTCCAGAGGGTGATGTGAGTTGATTGTGGAGAGAGGTGTTCCACAGGTATCGGTATTTATTAAGTCCTACCCTGTGGAACATAGCTTTTGACAGGGTGCTTAGGGAGAGATATCTGGAGGCTGCCACGCCAGTGGTGTATGCTGACGATTTGGGCCTTGTTTTAGTAGGAAAAACTGAAGATGAGCTGAAGACTACCGGAGAGAAACTAGCAAGGATACTACGGAAATGGCTGTCCACCAATGCTCTTCGCCTCGCGGAGGAAAAAGTGAAGGTGGTGTTGATGTCCAGCCGGCGGAGGCTGAGTCCTATCAGTTTCTGTGTAGGCGATACTATAATCTACCCCAGTACGGCTACAAAATACCTGGATAGGAATCGAACATTCTCCATATATATGGTAGAGTAAGCCAGAAAGGGCAAGAGGGTGGTTCAGGCATTAAGTAGAATCATAGCTAAAAAAGGGGGACCCAAGGACCGTGAAGAGGAGACTCTCTGACTGGAGGGGATTTTTAGCGGGTGAGAGCTCTGCAATGCCGTCAGAGCTCTCAGGCCTGGCGGCAACTGGCAGAGCTTTTTCCTGCCCCAATGGGGAAAAAAATTACCAATACCAAAAATTTTTTATACCAACTAATAAAAATTTATTTATTATTTATTAAATATTTTTAATTTAATTGTTTGGATTTAAATAAAAACCAGTATGAATGAGCTGTAATACACTCTTCATTTCAGCATCATTCTATTTCAAAGTAAAATTAATTAGCCCGATTTGTTAACTACATTTAAAAACATTCGATTCAAACCTGATTTTTTTGTTGATATTTTGCTTTAAAGGAGTATATATATATATTCTATTAATTACAATTATTTACGGATACAAAGAAACAAATAAAATGAAAAATAATTAAAAACAGGTTACCTTTGAGAAAAACGTCGTTTTTCTGTCAGCGTTTATAAAGATACTTTCCATTAAACAATTTTATTAAAGTTAAAATTTGCCAATATATGTTCTGAACTACCTAAAAAGTAAAGATCACCTACCGTTTCATTTTTATTTCAGTCTAGTCTACGTTCATAAACGTTGAATACTTGGTTCTTCATTCCAATTCCGACATGACTTTTTCTCCTTTTTTTTTCGAGAGTTCTCGCTTCAGAATTGAATTGTTACTCCCATTCCAAACCCTTCTTTCTTTTTCCAGTTGTTTGTATTTGAGATACGAGCCGAATAATTCTCACAGCAGCTTCAATAATCTTGAGTTGGAATTCCTTACTTTTCATCACTTAATTCCTTGACTTTTCTAAACTTTAACTAGCTTAAATCATGAAAAATACAAATTTTTGCTCCTCTTATATATTTATCTTCTTCACTTCGTCGAATATTTTTAATTATAACCTCGTGAATTTATCGATAATAATAAAAAATCCTGTAATTTAGAAGTTGTATTTGTTCTCCAATTTTTTTTTTTTAATATAAAATTGTTAGCTAATTTAAGCGAATTAAAGAATTTCGGATCTAATAAGTTGAGCTTGGGAGTGTATATTAAAAAAAATCTTAGTAAAAGGGAAATCGGTTTTCCTTACATTTTTTTAAAAATGCATCCTCAGTTCCATTTTATGTAAAATACAACTTCAAATATGAAATAACAAAAAAATATGCCAATCTTTTATCTGCAAAAATCGTAGTTTAATATCAGTTTCTGTTAAATAGGAGAATCTTGAAAACAATTTAACTGATTATTAAAAATAAAATTCAATCTGTTGCAGAAATTATGATTTAGTTAGCGACACAAAACATTACCCTATGAAAAGTTACGCTGAAAAATACAACTTCTCACTGCTTAATTTCTATTGCTCTTAAGTGATAAGAGTTATCTGGATAAACTCATGCCAAAAGCCATCCGAAAATTTCAATAAAAACCTTGCTAAAAGAATTAACTCGGCCCTTAGTCCTTAAATTTTAGGTAAAAACTTACCTATATCCCTGATGTGTCATACATTTTGATTTATACTTAAAATTAGGTTAAAATGCTCAGTTTGGGTTTTGCTATAAATTACTCGGAAGAGAATCTTGATCGAAATTCTAAAATTTCGTGTAGACAGTTTTGTCGTATTATCTGCTTTATTTTTTGTATCATGTAAATAAAAAAATAACCGATTTAAATGATACTTATAAAAATGTTACTTATAAAACTTATTTAAAAGTTCAGATTGCTTTAAAATTGAACTTAAAAAAAATTACGAAAATAAATAATCATAATAATCTAAAAAAAAAAAAAAAAAAATGGTTTGAATATCGTTTTAGTTTATTTTTAACAAAGGTTTGTCAAAGTAAATGACAAAAAATCATTTCACAAGTAGCCCGTTTTTAGAATTTCCAAAACTTTTCTATAAATTTGTAGAAATCTTCTCATTTTTAATTAAGTTTCTCTTTTAATTTACAATCACTGAGGTTTTTTTCTAGGGCAGTAAATTATAAAACCCCCCTTACAAAATTAATATATAATTCATTTGTATAATCTTCAAAACATAATATTTTAATTTAAATTTTTATAGTAGTCTACAAAATGTCTTATTTATTTTAAAATTTTATAATTTTTTCATCTTAAAAATCAGCGTCTATACGGTTGATTTAGTACTTTGTTAAAATTTTTATCTTGCAAAAATTAAAGAGTGTCATATAGAATGTGTTTTAGTCAGGTATTCAAAATATTTTACACGAAATATGTTGTTAAAAAAGATGTTCTTGGTCTCAGCTGTTCTGCTTATCCGGTAACCTAGTTATCTAATGGCATTTATGGAGGTAAATTCAAAATTTACTGTTTATATTGGAAAAAATACTTGCGTTTATTCTACTTAAACAGACGAAAACTGTAATTAAGTTAGCCAAACTGAGAGTAGTATCCATAAAATTGAAAAAAAATGAATTTATTAAATGAATTTTGCATGACTTCTTGTAATAAGAGGGGGGTGTTTTAATAACAAACTCTATATCTATAGTACAAGTAATAAAAGAATTTTTAATCAAAACATTTAAAAAAACCGTGATACCGACAAGAAAAAGTTTTAAAATTAATTTCTACTATAATTTTACAAAACCTGGTTCTACATGAGAATTTTGCTACAGAATTTAGAGATTTAGTTCTTTCTCTTTCTCTCTCTCTCTCTCTTCCTCTCTCTGTTATTTTTATCTTCTTATAATTATGTTTTCTAAAAAAACAGTAAAACTAAAAATTTAAATCTTTTATAATACAATAATTTTAACCTTATAGGTTTGTTTTTTTAAATCTTCTAGTTATTTTTATAAATGTCTTTCATTAATACAAACTCGAAAATAAATTATATATATTTAATTATGAAAATGAGATGAAACAATAGGAAAAAATTTCTTGCAAGGAATCGAACCTGAGAACGTCAGATTGCAATCCAGCAAGTAATTCTATACCAAATGGCTAACATAAAAAATTTGTTTCTATAATGTATCTTTCATTTTCTATTTGTTGTTTATAAAATCAAAGATATTGCAAAGTTTATTTAATCTTTTTATTTATTAAATTAATTTTTATTTAAAATTCCATTCAGCCAACAAAAAAGCACTGCTTGTATGAAAAATTTCGGAAAATGTGATAAAGCGAAATCTCAACAAAAAAAAATAAATAAGAAAAGGGTGCTCAGAAATAACATTTTCTATTACAACTATCACAGAACAAAACTTAAGGATTTCTGGAATGCAAAATTATTATCACGTTTTACTTCAAATTTTCCATCTTATTTTCTAAAAAGTATGCCTGAAAAAATTTTTCAATAAGAATGAATGTCTTGGTATGATTTTACGTATAGTTAAGTTGTGATAATCGTGTTAAATTTATGCCGATGAATTCAAAACGTAACAACGCTCGTAAAAATCGAGAGCAGTTATATAAACTTATTATTCCTCGATCACTTTCTTTAACATATAAAACACTTTATTACTGAAATTCTTCCTTAAATAACTGAAGGAATGCTAAAAGTACCCGTTTTTGTCTGCTTTTTAATTTTACTACATTTTATCTCGATATGTAATGTGGATAAAATGTTTAACAATATGCCCGATCGACTACTTCGTAAATAAATTGTACTGGCTAAATTCTGGTGATTATCGAACAAAGATGTTCAAGTTATTGAGAATTTTCCAAGTAATAACTTTTGTATATTTTAATGGAAAAGTAATGGAGTTAATGATTTAATTTTGATTTATTACCTTTTTGTGATTTACCTATGATTTTTCAAGGTCATCGGTTGAGATGATTATAACGCTATTAATGAAAGAAATTTTGAGAAAAATATGTATTCGAAAAGTCTACGTAAACTTCTTTTTTTTATCTAAAACGTGTTCTGCTGATTTCATCTATAAAAGAAGTATTACGTAACAACAAGAGGGACTTCCTCTATAAAAGGAAATCGAAATCATTACATCTGTTTGGAAGTAAAGCTTGAACAGATACAGAAAGATAACATATTGATTGAATTGAGGACCTTCTTTTTAGAAGTACGTTAACAAGGAAAAGAATGTATTTTCAGGCGGTTGGACTCACCTTTACAATATGTATCTCTAGACAATTTTCTTGTAAGTAGAACAGCCGATCAAAAGGCAATTAAATATGCATAGAAATATTTAATTATATAAAAATTAAATAAAATATTTTTATTTGTTCTATTTCTTTAAATATATTTTTGGAAAAGATTAAATGACGTAACTCAAGAAAAAGGAAAGAGGATTCCAAAATATATTCCGGATTCCTGTTTGTTGCTGAATTGTAACTATTAATTAAAAGTAATTTCCTATTAAATGTTCCTGGTTTTACTCATTTACGTTTATTATGTGAAATTATTAATTTTTTTAATTTTCTTATTCACCATTACTAATCTAAAAAAATTTCTTCTACTGAAATTGTTGAATTATGTAGTTTTTTGAGATTTTCTGAGTAATCCGTAACGGAAACAAATCGCAACTTTTTGAAAATATCTTGGTTTAATACTAAAATTTATTTATTTTAATGTAATAAAGTACAAGTGCTCATTGTGTCACTCAGACAAAAGTTTTTTTTAAGTTTTTTTTAAGTTTGTTATTAGAAGCTAAAGAATTCATATATACGTAGAATATAAAATAGTGCGATCGTGTTTTGGTTTATTACTAGCGGGAACAGTTAATCAACTCTTGTCACCTATTCATTCGTGTCCTTTTAATCTGCTTAAATAAATAAACCTCTAAGGAGTCGTTAGTACTTCGTAGATTATTCAGGCTCATATCATCTATTAGTGATTAATTGGGAGCCGTTCTTAGTTTTTGAATTACAAAACCTGTAAGACGGCTCAATTTATTTCATTGAAATAGTAGATTTAACTAAGACAAGCTCATCGTGACAAGAATTACAATGCGCTTTATTCATTATATACTCAGTTGATATAAAAAAAGATTAAGAAATATTTTCTGATATTTTTCAGCGTAAAATGTTTTTTCTGACATATAACAATATACATTTTGTTACCACAAAAAAATTCTATAATCCAAAAGGTAAATAATGATTAAATTGCAAAGATTTATTTCGTATATTTTTAAATTAGGAAAAAAATACAATGTTTAGATTTATAAAATGTTTAATTTTTAATATAAATGAGAAATCGCATGATACACTAAAGAAAATAATAGCGAAGGAGAAAGATAGAGCATGAATACTGGTGAGAGAGAGAGATCTGTTTATTTGTTCCAGTACGTAAGCTTTTTATGTTGTTCGCAAGCCAAAGAGAGAAAAATAAAACCGGAGAAAAAAAAAGATGAGAGTGTACTTGTTACATGATATATTCAGCAAGGCAGAACAATCTCATTCAAAGTTGTTGGGGTGAGGTAGTGAACAAGAGCACAGAGACGGTTAGACGGCGTATGAAGCAGCACGGTGTAAGGTGGTTTAGGGAGAAGAAACATAAGGGCGCGCGTGTCCTGAATCCTTCACACGTCCTTAAATCCTTCGTCCTTCGTATGATCCTTTTTTTCCCACCCTTTACATCAGTTCGTATTCCTCATCTTAGTAAAGTGTCTCGGCCTATTCGATACGGCAAATAATAATACCGACTTAATATTAATTTTTTTTTTTTGTTTCATAAAGTAATCGGCTTATTACAAGATACGTTTCTTTCCTTAATCGGTCAAATAAAATAACTTATTATCATCGAATCGGTAAACTTTTTTAAAAGTTACATTGAATTACATTGTAATAATAAGATTTACTGCTCAAACGGAAATTAATTTTTTTAATAAATATTTTTAGTTTCTATTCTTTCTTAAAAACTGCTTAACTGAAGATTCCGTGATGGTTAAAAATACAAATATATTTTTGTTTCTACTTTTCGTGCTTATGTACGCTAAATTATACCTACCCGAATTAAGAATTTGTGGCAATCATCAGTATCTTTAATATGATGAACTGATCTGATGCAAACAGTAATTCAACGAGTAGAAGCATAAAAATAAATACACTATTATAATGTGCAAAAGAAAATTTACACCATTGACACTGCTAATGCTTAATTCCACGTATTTTATTTAGTGCGATTCCATGATTTCTGTATTTACCGGAATCGGGTGGTATGTACGAGTATTATAAGGATATGTAATTATTGAAATATTTTGATTAAAAACAAGCGGTTTTTATTATATATTAATTTAAAGAAAGGTTTTTATTATATATTAATTTAAAGAAACCAGACTATTTATTTATTTTTTGAATTTATTTCAAATTCGTGACCAGACTAATAAATCTGTAAAGTTGTTTCAGGTTTCAGATACTTTAAGTTTCGTTCATTATTTATTTGTCCAATGCATCTTACCAAAATAAAAAGTGATTGCTTTTAAAATATTCCAGTTTCGAATTTATAAGAATCTTAATCCGGCAATAATTCGAAAATTTAATCTAACTACACAGATTTTTCTAAATTTGAATATGCAACATGTTTTTATAAAAATCTTTAAAACTATATCATTTTTTTAAAAGAATCTTTACAAAAAAATTGAAATAGCATCAATAGTTGTATGAAATTTAAGAAAAATAAGCCTAAAAGTGCCTTCAGAAGTCTTCTTCACGATTAAAAATTTTCTAATTTGGTTGTAAATGTTGCAACTATTAATTAAAAAAAAAAAAAAAATCAAATAAATAATAATAACATTTATTGCAATAACAATATATACACCGCAAAAAAACATTAAATATACACCGCAATAACATTTATTGCGGTGTATATTTTACTTAATGAAGTGAATAGCTGTTTGTGATTTATTTTTACTCTTTGTTGTGTTGTTTTCATCTAAGGCTTTGTCATAAATTCAGTTTTAGAAAAATAAGCCTAAAAGTGCCCTCAGAAGCATTCTTCACGATTAAAAATTGTCTAATCCGGTTGAAAATGTTATCAAAATATAAGAATTGTAAAAGTTATGAATAATCTTTCTATATTTTATTTACGTTGAGGGAAAGCTACGGAAAAAACAAATTAACTTATTTTTTGTTTGAGGTACAGATGATTAAATTTTTATTTAAAAATACATAGTAAAAAAAAAACAAAAAAAACATTAAAACAATTATTATCTATATTCAAAATGTAATCTATTCTCAGTGTTAAATCTAATAGCTAAGGAGTGAGGCGTATTCTCACGTTGGTTGTAAGAGCACAAAAAAGCATTGATACCTTTTTTGAACGTTTTATGAAGCATTAGCAACTGCCCTGCGAGTGTAATTTGTATTTTTAAAGCGTAAGAGATAATAAATTTTCTATGAATTTGTCAGTAATTATAGCATGAAATACGTTACAAGGCATTACCTGGTTTCTTGTAACGTATCGAGAGTTATCTTGTATCATTACAAGATAATTCGTAGTAGACTCGCCGCCACATATATTAGCCTATGTACTAGCATTTTGCATGCATTGGCCTCTGTTATAATCAAACTTAAAACACTGTCATTTTCTATATATCATTTGTGGTATGTTAATATATAAAAAATAGGTTTCATAAACTTGCTGTAGCATACGTAATTGCCTAACCCACCAGGTTGGTCTAGTGGTTAACGCGTCTTCCCAAATCAGCTGATTTGGAAGTTTGAGAGTTACAGCGTTCAAGTCCTAGTAAAGCCAGTTATTTTTACACGGATTTGGATACTAGATCGAGGATACCGGTGTTCTTTGGTGGTTGGGTTTCAATTAACCACACATCTCAGGAATGGTCGAACTGAGAATGTACAAGACTACATTTCATTTACACTCATACATATCATCCTCATTCATCCTCTGAAGAATTATCTAAACGGTAGTTACCGGAGGCTAAACCGGCAAAAGAAAGAAATCATACGTAATTGCTGAATTTTATTCTAAATTATATATTGATGTTGCGATCTAGGCCTACTTCCTGTTGTATAGCAACTAATAATAATAGAATCATTCATGATTAATGTGCTATTTATGAATTGTTGTAAACACAACACACAATTCTAAGAATTTCATTTACTTATTTTTAATCTACTCTAACCATTGAGCAGTGAAGAATCATATGTCACACATCGCTTGTAATTATGTTCTAGTAGTGGTTATTATAAAAACATTTATTGCGGTGTATATTTTAATTAATGAAGTATATAGCTGTTTGTGATTTAATTTTACTATTTGTTGTTCTGTTTTCATTCAAAGCTTTGTCATAAATTCAGTCATGTAGAATTTTAATATTTCAATACAGTTATTTTCTTTTAAAATGCCCAAGTTAAGAGGAAAAGGTACAGTCGTTCATAGTCAGGCGAGGGAAATTGTATTAAACGTTTAAAATTTCTTTTTACAAAAGAATGCCGGAACCGGAGTGAGGAAAACTAAAGTGCTGAATACGATTGTTCAAGCGACTAAAGTATCAAAACGAACGGTCCAAAGAATTTCAGCAGAAGGGAAATCAAATGAAACTGAAAAGCCATCAATATTCGTTTCACCGAGAAAACATGAAAGTCGCCCTAGTACTGTGTGCAATTTAGATTTAACACGGATGCTTTGAGACGTTTAATAACTAAATTTTATGTAACCGAAAAATGCGTCCCTAATCTGAAGAGAATTATTTCAAAAGCCAGTGAATGTGAAATTAATTTCAAAGGGAGTGAAAGATTTTTAAGGAGAATATTACGTAAAATGGGATTTAGTTGGAAAAACAGAAGACAACCGGAAAATTCTGATAGAACGGCATGACATTAAAATGCAAAGAATGAATTATCTACAACAAATTTCCCTGTTTTGCGAAGAAGGAAGACCGACTGTATACAAAAATGAAACCTACATTAACAGTAGTCATGCGACGCCAAAATCGTGGGTAGACACAACAAACCTTCATGAGGGACTGAAAATACCAGTATCTTATGTCTCACTATTAATTGTTGATGCCGGGTATAATAAAGGTATAATAAAGGTATAATAAATCCATTAACAATGCTTTACTTACGTATGAGTCAAATAAGAAAGGAGATTATCACAAATCGATGGATTCCGATAAGTATACGATAGTGTATTCCCAACTTGCCACCTCGGTCGGTCATTGTACTAGATAACGTTTCGTACCACAACGTTCTGCAGCTAAAGCAGCTAAATTCTACCACTTAAAATGGTTAGGCGAACCATGAATTAACTGTTCTCCTTCTATGATGGAGACTGAATTATATATTATAAAATTACACAAAGAAATTTCTAATAGATGACATTTTCGAGAATTATCGTCATACATTTCTTGGATTGCCAAGAAATTGCCAAGTTTGTAGTCAAGTAAAAGGGCAAATAGCTAATAGAAATACAACTTTTAACATGTTGGACGTTCTTAAGTTAACTGAAGTGGAATTTCATTAAGTGTATGAAGCTGAGTGAAGCAATCTCTACGAGCATATTGTCGACGTTGAAAAAATACATTGAAGATGAAAAATAATTATGTAAAGTACTTTAAAATGATAATAATAACTGAGATGCTAAACTAATTTTAATGGAATACCATTGTATATATTTTTGGTTATAAATATCATCAATACTAAATTGTCAATGATTTAAGTCGGCCTAGTACCGTGCCAAATGTTAGCTGAATGCTAGTAGTATTTGTGCCAACTTACATGCCGATAGTTATAAAGTTTTTACAAAAATTATACGTTTTTGTTTATTTCTATAAAATTAAAAAATATATTCTTAACATCGTTTATGAAAATATTCTTCATGAGTTTAATTTTTTGTTTATTGTCATTCTATTTTATTTTTACTTGTGCTGATTTGACGACAATGTTACAACAATATCTCTAATATTATTCGTAAAACGTAACTATTATTTATTAGTAATGATGATATTAATTATATTGCTAATAAGAATGAAATTACAAAAATTTAAAAAATTTGCTTTATGCTATTTAGTCTTACTTTAATCAAATTATTATCATACATTGCATGAATTTAATTAGTAGTTTTGGATTTTCAAAACCCCGCATAGCCGTTTTGCACGTTAGGCAATTTTTTACACCCTCACCCTTAATTTACCTCCGTACGGGGGGAATGTTTGCAAAAGTAATGATGGAATATTGTATTGTCACCCGACCTTAGTAACTGTGCAAAATTTCATCCATAGGCAATGTCAGGAAGTATGTTAAATTAAGGATACAAGATTTGAGTACCAACATGAAAAAAAAATTGATAAAACATTGAGTTAAAATAAAGCAAGTAAAAATAGATAAAATCTGGTGGAAAACTTGGCTAAAGAAATCGTTACTGAAATTCGTAAATTATAAATTTTTGTCACCATGTAATCTAAAAAGAAGGTTTTTTTTGTTTGGGGGCGAAAAAGGCCTGTGCGTTATCATCGCCCGGAATTTTCTTAATAAAAAGGTAAAATAATAAAACTAATAAGGTTTAAAATTAATAAATCATATAATAAAAATTTATTAAAACAAAAGTCAAAAAAATGAAATAAAACTCAAAAATAATATCGCAGACGGAGTCTTTAAAATATAACAGTTAAAATAATAGAAAAAAGAAACTATATAAAACTTACCTAATTCTGATAGGTTGTGCAAAAGGCTCCCTTCTCGGATAATAAAATTAAAGACATAGAACCAAAAAAATCAAAATTGAAAGTAAAGGAATAAATTATCAAAAACTCTTGTAGTATAAAAATATATATGATAATATTACATTTTTTGCATTAACCTGGTATTACGCAAAAACAGAAACATCCGGTTCAAAATTTCGTTATAAAAGGAAATGAATGGTAAAGGAAGGGTAACATAAAAAAAAAAATTGTAAAGTTGGTTTGTGTGAAACTTTGTAATAGTTCTGTACAGCAGAAGAATAAACAGTGTACGATATACGTGTAACTGATATTACATAAGCATAATTTACGCTGAATCAGTTTGTAAGCAAATCTAGTAATTAATCAGAGTAGTTTTGATATCAGCTTTAATACTAGTACATAATATTTTGCATATTATGGACTACATACTGTTTATTATACTAGTGCCTTAAAATAAATTAAATCATCACATCAAATCAGATAATTTATGGAAAATCAAATATACTGAAACAAAATCAATTTTTTCATTATTCTTACCATCGGAAAAAATATGAATACGGAAAATTTGTTTCATATAGTAGCACTGATTTTAAAAGTAAATTGGGTCCAGCCGTTTCAAAAATGTTAAAAAAAAAGTTTTATATGTAATTGCTTTTTTGTATCTTTGAGTGTGCGTTTGGATGGACTTCTGAAAAGTATTTCTTTTTCGATTTCTGGGGCTTCAGGTTTTCTACTCATTGTCCGCTAAAATACCTTTTCGATTATATGAAAATTTTTGTATCAATTTAATAAATTAGCTATTATCTTAAATGTTACTGATCTTTGTGAACAGGCCTACAAAACAAAACGACAATTAAAGTGTTTGTTAATGAAGAGAATCATTCAACAAGGCCAAGGAAGAATCAAAACTGCAAAGACATACTAATATTAAGCCCAAAAATATGCTGTGAAAAGCATTAATTATTTTATAAGGAATGTAGCTTGGGAAAAACAAGAAAACAGCGACAGCTGTAAAAATATAATTGTTTTTAGTTTTATAATCGCCAAAATTCGGAAAACCACACACGATAGCTGCAAACTTTAAAATACCTTCTTCAAAACTTATGTTTTTTGCTGATCAGTGAAAAACTAAATATTTCTTAATATGATAATTAAATTACAAAATTAAGAAATATTAATATTTGAGATGTATTATCAAACAAATTTTTACTTTTGTAGCTAAGAAATTACGTTCCTGATCCTTTTATTTGCATATAATAAATTAATTAAAGCACTTCAAAGAAAGATATTTATTTTCACAATCTATTACCAGTAGATTGTGAGATTTAAATTTAGAAGAAAAATCCAAATAAAGTATTGTACATATAACATACGAGTATTTCGTTTACAGCATTGATGTTAGTTACATCATATTAATCATAATAAAGACATATTGTATTAATGTTAACAGTAATATATATGATAGTAATCTCTTAATTAGGATATTCTTACTGCATGACATCCACAAACGGATTCATTTGCACTATCTATATTTACAATATGTCATTAAGAAGTTTTATTTTAATTAATTGTAAGAAATAGTTCAGATACCTTTTTATTTTTAAAGAAATTTCTGTTTCTTATCTTCTGTATTTGATTCCAAACTGCTTTCAGCTGAATTGCAGTGATAGTAATACAAAGGGGAAAACCCTTTTTTATTTCCTTTTTCGTATTTGGAAAAATAAGAAGACTTTTAGTAAGTGTCTACTTCTGTCTATTTTCGATCCGTAGTAAAGTATAAACTTGCACATTAAGTCGGACAAGAAGTATAAATAATTTGTGGTGATTAGTTTGTACAAAAAATATAGCTTTTTGGAAAAGATTAATCGTGATAAAGATAGAAAGAAATCAAACTTGTGCAACGGAGAAAAATAATTTGTATTTTATCGATCCAGTCAGGAAAAAAATGTTTAATAATCAAACATATGGCTCTGTTGCACGAAAAGGAAGTATTGACAAAAGCGGTAACAGATTTTAGTGCGTTTTAAAGTAGTAATTTTCACGAAGTTTCCCAAATGCCTGTACTTGAATACGAGTTCTTGTATATCAGTGCTTACAAATGACAATCTAAGGATAAATAGGATAATGTACCATAAACAGAAAAATATGCTATGTATATAATAAATAACTCGGTACGTGCACTAAGCCTATGTTACAATGAAAGTAATTTTTCTACGATTTAATGAGACAGGACAAAATAAAAATGTTGTAATAGAAACAACTTTCTGTGAATACTTGGCTAACGAATATTTATCAAATATTTAAATAAAGTTCTAAAAGGTAGAATTTATAATTTTGCGGGTAAAGTCATACAACCTGTTCACATTCTAGTATAAAGAGTGCAAATAATGATCTTAATTAAAATAAATAATGTCTCTAAGCGTAACTGAAATTTAAACGAAGGACAGCCAATTTCTAAAAAAAAAATAAAAAACAAAAAATGGTTATTTGGATAACCTTTTAGCTATTTGTAACAATACTTTCGAATTAGTGGAAAAATATTTATAGATATAGAAAAAATTTGCGGCTATTCAATGTATAGTTATTTCAATTTACTAAAATGTCCATAGTTGTTTGAAGGACGAATTTTTGGACTCCAAAGCCCAAAAATAAGTTAAAAATGAAACTAAATATCCGATTACACACTTAAGGTATGAAACTGACATGAAATAATCATAAATAAAATATTGAAATTGCAACATATAGTGCAACAAACTATGGTAAAATAATTGTACTTTATGAGTGATTTGTACTTTATTTACTAGTAATACTTAATTACCGAACATGATTTTTATTTCGATTTTTTTATATTCGTCCGTGATCGTCAGTGATTATGAAGGTAGCAAACCAAATCAATATATTTATTTAATGTAAAATATCTGATGTGGACATCACATGACCTCCTTGTACGCCTATTAAATTATATACACACATTTTTAAAGGCACTTAAAATTTTATTTCACTAATAACTTCTTATTTATTTTCATTTTTTTTTTATTGTTGTTGAATTACCTACTGTAAAATTTTTTTTTACAATCAGAGGTTAATAATTATTAATAAATCAGTATATTTAAATTAAACAAAAAAAAAGGAGACGAAGTCGGATTTGAATCCATATGCTTTCCCTTGTAAGATCCAAATATTTAATTAATTAAAATTTTATTTTGCTGTTACTCTGGAACCAATGAAAATAAGTACCACTTAGGATATATCGTTAAAAACCTTTCAGTGAGAGCTTATTACTACAGTTAAGAAAAAGTGCAAAGTCCAATTTTTTGGAGATTTTTGTCTTTTTTGGACACTTATGGTCCGGTCGATTGCAGTGAAAAGGAGTGAGGTGCAACTAGATGTGACAACAGTACTAAATTCAAAATTTCAACATCCTACGGCTAATCGGTTTTGAGTACATACATACATACATACATACGTACGTGCAGACGTAATGCCAAAACTAGTCTTAATGGATTCAGAGATGGTCAAAATGGATATTTTCGTTGAAATCTGAAAACTAACATTTTTCGCGATTACAATACTTCCTTTACTTCGTACAAGAAAGTAAAAACACTAAAATTAAAACATATATAATTGAAAATTCGTAATTGTATACAAACAAATTTAAGAGAAAGAAAATCAATCAATTAATTAAAAATCATTATTTTAATTAATTTTATATTATTTTTAATTAATTTTCTAATAAAATCTATTCTCTGAAATCCAATTAAATACATTTAATGAAAAATACAGGTTTTTTTTATATTAATTTCAGGATTAAAATAAATCCCTTACTCGCCGCTTTTCATGAAACTGTTCACTTAACTAGGAGTGTCAACCAAATGGAGTCATTAGTGAAGAATTTTTTGTGATATTTTTGTTTCAATATAAATCCCGCTTACTGATTAACGTATTGCTACCGGCTGAGATTTTAGCTTCATTTTAAAAATGTAAATTAAATAAATGAATTGTTATCCTGTATTTGTCACATAAATAATCCTTGTGTATTTATTATGTGTTAAATATTAAGTAAAATAATTCGCTGTAAAATTTTTAACAAACGTTTTTGGTATTTGAAATTTTTATGTAAAAATGTAGTACCGAAATGAATTTATTTATTTATTTTGTCCGCATAAAATATTTATCTCTTTTAATTCATTACGTTTTGACTTTTATAAAAATATTCTGGAATGAAACAATACTCTGTGAAAAAGATAAAATAATGAAACTGAGCTGTTCGTAATTTCAAATGATTTACTATATAGCCAATCATTTTGGTTTGTTTTAAAATCAATATTGATATAAATCACCTTTAAAATTGTACGTTTCTGTTGTAACGTTTGAAAACGTTTTAAAAATCTTTATTTTTAACATAAATGATTTTAAAATAACTGTAACTGAAAATATCTTTAAATGTATATTTTTTGTCTTGCTATTTTTAGCTTTGTTTAGTAATGTTGAATTATTTTGTTTGTTTACCCAGTTATTATAATTATGTCTATTAGGTTTTCAATCTCAAACAGTACTTAGCTTTTATTGAGACATCAACACATAAATTCGCATTAAATTTTATTTTTGAAAATATAATACACGTGAATATAACTGATGTGGAATATTGGAAAAAAATCAGTTTTACAATTAATAAACAACCTTTTCTCATTGAAGTAAATTTTTATCAAATGTTTTTTCCATCGAAACTTTTTATATCTTTTTTTAACTAGAGATTTATATTATTAGCCGGTAGAGTATTCCTAAGATTTTAAATATTATGTCTTTTATTAGACAGAATATATAAGAATAATTTGTGTGATAGAAAGAAATATATAATTTATATATTAATTCTAATAAAATAAGCTTATTATATTTTACATTGTCTTGCATGAAGAAAAAATCTGAAATTATTTTTATGTAAGTTTAGAAAGCAGGCAGTAATGGCATTCAAACTGACAGAAATTTCTACATCGTCCTTTATAGACTGTTCGCTTTATGTTCATTATGTACCTGCAATATTGAGTTAGACGACGATAATAATAAAGTTTTGTTAGACCATTTATATAGTAATGAACATTTAAAGAAATTAAAATATATTCAACCTAAACATTATTGTATATCAGTGATTAATAGACAGAAGTCTAGTAATGTTAAAAATATTATTCCAAGTCTCACTATTAATACTTCTTGTGATGATCAGTCATCAGATACTAAAAATTTTAATGGATGTGATAAAAGTATTGATTTTTTATTGAAGAACACTTACGAAAGAATTATTTAATAGAAATTATATAACTTATGTAAGCACTGCAATGTATACTTTATGTAGCTGTGTTATTAAATTACATAATCGTAATTATAAATTTCTCTTAGACCATTTATATGGTAATAAACGTGTAATTAAATGATGCAATATCAATCCCAATTATGCTTCTATAATGTGTGACAACAAATATTATTTTTTAAATAAAATATTTGCTTGTGATAAAGTAAAGTTAATAAATAATGATTATATAGATGAGTTAAATAACATTATTATAAGTAAAACATGTAAAAGTACCAATAATAAAGTAGATACGAAATCGGATTGTAGTAATGAAGAGACTCATAAAAATTTGTTATTTATAAGTAATTTTTTTTCCTATTTTATTCCACGGAATTTACAACCAATTAAACATTATATTTCATATAATTAGACGATGATGTTTTTGTTCTGTTTGCCATGATTACTATTTGACTGACGATTTGCTTAAAAAAAATATTAACCGTGTAAATTTTAGTAAGATATTAGTCGATCATTATAATACCGATTTGCACATAATGAATACGCATTACCGGTTAAATTATACAGGTACATATGATTTTGTTGGTAGTGATTATTATGATTTTTTGATAAAATTATTAACTAGATACCAGTCAGTATAGATTATTTTATTATTAATGATTTTATTATGACATATAATGAATGATATTAATATTAATGTATGTAAAATTAAATGTAAGGTTTGCTCAACATTTTATACACTAGATAAAAATGAAATATCAATTTTAATAATAATATACTGTTTAAATATATATCAAATTATCATAAAAGAAATTCAATTGGGTTTAATAATTGCAATAAAGCAAAGAATAATTTATTTTTAATCGATAAAAATAAGTAATTACTGAAGGAAGAAAAATATTTAACAAAAGATGTACTCAGTTTAATTAGAGATGATTTTAAAAATTATAAAAAATATTTAATTAGTTGTAAAAGTAATTTGAATCAGTTAGCTTATAAAATTTTCCTTTGAAAAATTTACTTATCAAGTGACATAAAAATTAGAAAAGTTAATTTTATTGAACAATTTTAACGGGAAAATTAATAAAAAGTTAAAAGAATATGAAAAAATAAATTATCCTTCAGAGACTCACCATGTGTAACAGTCATGTACAATTAAATAATTTATAACAATGTTGCATGTATGAAGCATAAGTTTGAATCACAATAAAAGTAATTTGAAATGTAATCAAATAACATATTTTTATTTATTTCAATGAACCAGCGAATAATAGAATATTAAGAATTATTTTTAACCCAACCGAGGTATTAAACCAAGGCGGAAAATTATACGACAATTTTGGTCCGCCGCTCGCCGGACCATCTAGCCAGGGGGCTCTGCCCCCTGGATCCTCGACGCGTTCGTATCTTCATATCTGTGATAATAATAAATGTTTTACAGAAACATTTTAAGAAAAGGATTACTAGTGTGTAGAGAATGGTTTTCTGAACATTCTGGTTTTCTATATTTAAAATTACCTTAAGGAGTGAGTAGATATAGAATATAACAGTTATTAATAGAAATATAATGTTTAATGCTAGCCATATTGATAACAGGTAGTTTGCTTAGGGATTCCGTCTTGTAGTACGTTATTTCTCTTGTCTAATTGATCACCAACTTATACAATAGCAACTTCTTGTGTAGTAGGTGCATTGTAGCATTTTTCGTATACACCTGCCGGAGTTTTTTTTGCATAAATGACCAAAAAATAGTCATCTGATGGCATTTTTTTAATGTTTAACTTGAAAATTCTGATATATTGATATGTGAAATGCAAGAGCACTTGCAAGGTATTTTTATTTCACGGTTTAGCAATCGAAATAAACTAATTCTTTTTGAGAGTTCTAAAGAATTTTCACCCGTGAAATATCACGAGTAGAAGACTTCATTTCTGTAGAATCTTCATTTCTGTAGAGTGGCGGGGGGCAGTGATCCAATTCAAAGGTAAATTTTCCTTGAACTTTAAAGGTTGACTTAAACCCAACTAAATCACATACAGATACTCCGAATGATATCATTTGGAAACATGAATTGTATTGACAGATGCTCAAAAATTGTGGACTGCCAGAATATAATAAAGGTGCTATCTCCGGAGGTAATTCTGATAACGCTGGTAGTAAAACTTTGCCATCCCCGGAACACATTCCTTCTATTTCTGAATGAAACTTATGAGCCCACAAAATGAACAAAGACAATTCATGTCATCTACTGACAACTCTAATAGATTTAAATAAACTATAGTTGGATCGTATTGTAACCCTTCGCCGCAATGAAGTGATGCTCTTTATCGCTGTAATACGGACTTGGATCTCGATGTTTCGTTCAATCGAGTAAGGTGTCTTACAATTCTTTGCTGATTACGACTTCCCCTACCAATACTACTTTTCCCATATCAATTTAATTTTATAAAAAAGAAAGTAGCAGAACTATTTTAAATTTTAAAGAAAAAAGATAGATTAAGAACGTTTTATTGAAGAAAATCAAGGGAAAATTCTAATTTAAATAATAAAATGTTCAATTCAATGTAAAAATAAACTTAAAAAACTTCAGCTTGTAAAACACCGCTAAATTTTTCAATTCGATGATTATTTGATTTTGAATGTTGATGAAATTCAAACAACTATCAGAATCACAGTAAACTTACCAAACACAAATAAAGTTTAGCACCTTGAAAAAGCACTAAGCACAACTAAAGTTTAACACTAAATATAAATTATTTTCACGATATATAACGTGGTTTTGATTGTTTTTAGGTTATGTATTTACATTAAGAGAAAAGACGTGACGCACGCCGCGGCTAGCCAAGGTATGGCGTGATGTCGAAAACGCAAATAAAGAACACTCAAAAGAACTGACCGGCGGGCCGACCTACCATGCCGGATAATAAGCTGGTAGGTGGGAAGGCCCGTCAGAGTAAAACAGACACTCCCCTGGGTGGCGAAATACCAACCAGTCCATCCGACCCAGGGGAGAAGAGTGAAAAAAAAAGTTATGTATTTAGTTGTTTTCGATTTTAATGTATTTCAAAAGAGTTTGTTATCATACATATTTTACTGATATTATGTTTACGTCCTTAAACGAAGTATTGTGATCGCGAAAAACTTCGGTTTTCAGATTTCAACGGAAATATCCACTTTGACTATCTCTGAATCCATTTCGATTAGTTTTGGCGTGATGTCTGTACGTACATACGTATGTATGTATGTATGCATCTCGCATAACTCAAAAATGATTAGTAGTAGGATGTTGAAATTTCGAATTTAGAACTATTGTCACATCTAGTTGCATATCACGCCTTTTAACTCTAATCAACTGGACCAAAAGTATCCAAAAAAGCCTAAAATCTAAAACAAATTTGACTTTGGACGTTTTCTTAACTGTAGTAATAAGCCCTCATTGAGAGCTTTTCAACGATATATCATAGGTGGTACTTATTTTCATTGGTTCCAGAATTATAGCCAAATAAAATTTTAATTAATGAAATATTTGGATCATGGAGAAGGCACATGGATTCGAATCAGACTTCATCTCCATACTGTTAGAATTTTTAAAATTGATCGTACTTTTCTGGAGATATAAATGAATTTCGGAATAAGAGAACGATCGGATAACTAAAAAACCGGATGATCGAGAATATTTCTTTTGTATGAAAACGTTAGCCCTTGTACTGCTAGCAAATACGCTGTTTGAATTTTTAAAATTGGTTGTACCTTTCGGGAGATATAAGTAAATTTTGGAAATATAATGGATAACCAAATAATCCGGTGTATATCTTTTTTATTCAAACTTTAGCACTCGACATGATAAAAAATAAGCCATTTGAATTTTTAAAATTGATCATACGGTCTCGTAGATGAAACTGAATTTCGGAATAAGAGAATTACCGGATAACCAGACAAACGGATAATCAAGCGTTTATAATAAGAAAAAGATAAAACCCACTCTTGCAATAAATAGAAAGTTTTTGCTGAGTTAAATTTTTTTGTATACCTATGAAAGTTTTTGCATTTCAAAGAAATCAACTCCTTTTTTATATATATAGTATATTACTTTACCGTCTAGTACTATAATAGAGCTATAGCTGTAGAAAGGGAAGTATTGTAATCAGCGTAATTTGGACATATGCGGTTTTCACCGGATTTCAATGTTTTGACACTTAAGGACCCCAAAATTGGGGTGCAAAAAAGGACCGGATGCAAATTTTCCGGACGTTCGTATATATGTGTGTTTGTTTGGTGTGGCACTCTAAACCCTACTCCAACAAAGTATATAATAAGTGGTAAATAACTAGATAAAAACATAAATGTATTTGATTTTATTATTAAACATAAGTATAACGCTTCCATTAAGAACAAACTAAACATTTTCTAAAAAAAAAAAAAAATCTGCAAAATAATTCTACTATTTTTTTTTGTCTTTTTACTTTTCCCATGCTTAGAAAGGAAAATCAGCTAACCTTAGACTACTATTATGTATTTCATTTCTTAAGTGGAATTTAAAACTTTTTAAAACTTTCATTTTTGGAGAGGTTGTAAAATTAAATGCCTTTTTTTACAGATATAATAATTATTACAAATCAATAAATATTGGATTACTTATGATATTTATAATGGTTTTAGTCCGAGTAAGAAAGTTCTATATATTTTAATTTTCAATTTATATTTATTCTCTTCTACTATTTTTACTGAAAAACTCCATTAGTCAAAGTTACCAATGAAGGATATTGTGTGGTAAGCCAATTAATTATTAGTTTAACTGTCTCTTAAAAAAGTATATCTATTTGTTTAATAAGTCTCAGTACAAGAGGGTTGTTAAGTCCTGAAATAAATAGCAAACTATACTCGAGTAATCGTTTATATACAGAACATTTTGATATTTTATTAATATCATCTATATGAAATTAACGATGTGTTGCTCCTGAAAGTTAAAAAAAGTATTTAGACGCTTATTACCCTTGTAAAACAGCTTTTAGTTCAATATTTCTTTCTTTTTACTTTTAATTTTTATTCTACAGTTAAAATAAAATTTTACTAAATGCTAAACTAGTTTTTAGTCGGCAAAATTATAAAACATTGTAATTTAACTTGTAAAAAAATCAAATCAATTCCATAATAAAGGAACAGGTGTTTTTATTCAGAATTTAATTTTTTAGCAATTAGAAATTTTGCAGTTTCTACCAATCACTTACATATTTTTTCTAAGATAAAGATAAAAGGAAAAAAAAATTTAAAACAATTTAAAAAATCAAAGATATTTTTAAATTTTTTAAACGATTCAAACGTACATTATTATATTCTTCATTTTAGGATAAACAATGGAAGAGCAATTTAATGCTGAGCAAATAATATTTTATTAAAGTTCTGTATGTTCCACTTATTTCTTTGATAATCTGTTAGTATTTTTTTATAAATGTTAAAAAGTTTAACGTGGGGCTCATGCCACTGGCTTTTTAAACGAACACGAATAAAGTAATTCTTTTAACCTAAATTATTCCAGAAAAAAATTATATTTCATTCGTTACAAGAGAAAGTCTAAAAAAGAGTAACACTTTTCTTCAATTAAGCATTTAAAAAAAAAGAAAAAACATAAAACAATCTAGGGATAACAACTTTTGAGTAAGTTTACTTAAAATAACATATTTTCCGCTTAAGTGCTATTTATTATTATTATTTGATAAATACTAGTATATTGTAAGTTATAAATTTTGAGAGTAAATGTATAATCAGATTTTAAGTTAACTTGATTAACTCGATTATTCAGTAACGAATACATCTGCGGAGAAGGAATACGTAGAGGATATTATCTTGACCGGCAGACTACTGTAGAAAAATACGATCACTTCCGTACTTTAATTTTTTAATTATTAACAAATTTTTTTTTACCTAAATGTTAAATCAGAAAATTAGGTATGTTAGCTGAAAATTAGGTAAAAAATAATTTTACTACCAATAAATGCAATACAAAAATATAGAGACATTGATAATGAATAAGGTAAAAAAATCTTAGACAGAAGGTAAAAATAAACAAATTCTGGTTTTTCATTTCTTTTTAAATTCATATCTCTTCTGTCATTTAAATAATCATTAAAGTATACTCAAGTAACTTTCCAGTAAGAATTACAGATTATCTGATATTATCCATAATATGAAAAGTTTTTGTTTCCTTGAAATATGCTATCATTTTTCAAAGATTACTTTGTATAATACGTTAGTTATAAGACTACATACTTTTTATGGAAATTGCTTTTCTGAAATTGGGTTTAAAATTTATTCTTGTATTAGATAGAGTAACAGAAACAAGATTCATACAGTAGGTCAGAGTAATTTACAAAAAAACCTAAAAAAACATAAAAATAAAATTTATTATTCATACTAGTGGCAAATGATAAATGAGGGAAATAAAATAACATCACTCTTGATACGTCATACTTTTTGAATTTATGTATATTTGTAAAGATATCATTAACCGTTTTTTCATATCTTATAAACAGACTTCTATTATTACAACCTAATGCGGTTAACAGGAGAGAAACTTCGTTCCTGATCAACCATGTAAGGTTCTGACTCATAAATTCTAAAAATATTTTGGGGTCCTATCTAGAAAATATGACTGTAGAAAAGAATTTTATTTGTTTACTAATAGAATATCATATCCTATTTCGAACAGGATTAAAAAAATAATAATTTTATTTTGTGAATTTATAACTAATACTGCATTATCAAAATCTACTTTGGGGTGAAAAATACCCTGGCAATCCTCTTGGCTAAAAGTATCGGGGAAAAAATGTAGCTGTCGTTTAGGTCAAGTCGGGCTCTTCCGTTTGCCTAGTAAGTTTACCCTGTTTTTTTTTGTTTTTTTTTACTCTGTTAAAGGCAATCTTAATTTACTCTATAATCCAGTATTATACAAAAATTCTTATCAAATATCAGTAGTTTGTATATTAATATGAAATTTAGTGGGATGTCTTTCTTTGAGAGTGACATTCCGCAAAACTTTGTTGAGAGTACGACTGTGTAGTGCAAGGATGAAGACATACTATCTCTTTGCGAGAGAATTTTTATGGATTTCATTAGGCACAACGAGCTTGTGGTTAATTATAATTTTTGGATGATTTGGGGCCAGAATCAAGCTTGTATTTGGAATCAAATGTCTCAAATGAAAAACCAATAGTATAATTTCACTACAAAAATAACTAAAATGACGACCGCTTGAGCTAAAATGATGACTACTGATCCTCGTAAAAAGACTAGATCTTCACCCAACTGACCTAGTTTGATAATTCCTTATTTTATTTTACAGGAAACTTTCTCAAATGTCCCGGTGCATCAGTTTTTAAATGTTCACGTTAATCTTTTTATAATGTTCAAGTGCAGGATGTGATGGTACTCTTAAATAATTTGTCGTTATTACTTAAAATTGAATTTTTATTATTATATAAATTTATTTGAAAGCTCAGGTAAAATAATTAATAGTTTTCCAGTATTCCAAAGAGCCTTAACTCACTATCTGTAATATCATTTTATATACGAGTAGTTTCTATACATTCTTTTATTATTATAATCTCAAAGATGTTTTCCCGCCTTTGCGATAGTGAAAACACATAATCTTTTTTTTTTTTTTCTTTGAATTTTTACGGGCATCGACTGCTAAGGTCATTAGCCCTCGTCATAATCTTTAAAAGAAACTACTATCACCATGTGGATCGTCATATGTAAGGGTGTAAAGGGCCCTTACATTTTATTTAAAAGCACAAACTACACAAAACATTTAAGACATAAACACGAGGACAATCACAAACACTTATGGGGTGTAAAGGGCCCCAATATTAAAATTTGAGATAGGTTCTCAAAAGACCATTAAATTAAAATTAAAATTAAAACTTATCATACCACATCTTTCCTTCTTTCTTCTACGAGTCTCATTTATAGTTTGTTTAAGCACCCTCGGGGCGACCAGAACCGCCGTTGAGCAGTATATCAGTCGCGCCGGGGTGCCGTGGCAGTTGAATCCTTCTTATAAATAGGCTATAGGCATGTACAGCGTACACCCACAGCTTCGCGCCCTCAATCCGCCCTTGAGGGTCCCCCATGCCATCATCAGACACACCCCGACTCACTGCTCTTGAATGCAGGTGAGCCAAAATGGCCTAGGCAAGAGGGCTACCTCCCGTCACTATACGTGCCACGCTTCGAGTCTCACTTATATGTATATATAAAACTACCGCTTAGAGTATCTTTTACCACAGCTTTAAACTTCCATTTTATAGACTTTTAAGAAGTCCACTGGCGTGTAAAAATGCAACTATATTTTCTTCATTTCCATTATCCAGATCAGCACTAATATTATTTGTGAGACGGAACCTCTTTCTGAAGTCCTCATACATGGTACACTCTTCTATTAGATGCTTGATTGTCAGTGTTTTATTACAAACACCGCACATTGGTCTCACTTCGCCGGTTAACAAATATAAATTTGTTAATCGCGTGTGACCGATTCTAAGTCTGGTCACCGCTACTTGTTCACGGCGAGTCAACTTAAAGTCGCTTTTCCATTTATAAGGAGAAGTTTTAACTGAGTTTAATTTTGTATTTAAACTCCTCCATTCAGCGTTCCACTTGTTTCTTACTATATTTGTTAGACGGTTTTTAACATCTGCCACTCTTACAGGAAATGCATGCAAGTTATCGCAGACTGTTGCCTTGCTGGCAGCTTCGTCTGCGATTTAACTGTAATACCAGCATGCCCTGGAGTCCATACAAATACGCATCGCTGTCCTCGTTGTTTTAGTACGTATAAAATGGACAGGATGTTTGCAATTAGGATATCCTTAATGTTCTTGTTCCGAATTGCGACGAGTGCACTTAATGAATCGGAACATATTAGCACTCTCTTTTCGCATTAGTGTTCAGTGTAGCGAAGAGCTTGCTGAATTGCAGTGAGTTCTGCCGTGTAGACACTGGCCACATCTGGCAGTCTCCAAAAGTGAGCTTCTTCATTTACATATATCGAGCATCCAACACCATGTTCGGTTTTAGAACCGTCAGTATAAATTCTAATATGTTCTTCGTAGGTACTGACGGTTGCTAAAAATTCCTGCTGGATGATCACTGCTGGTTTCTTTTTTATTTCTCCTTGAGAGAGATCCAAACTTGTATTTACCGCTGGCAAGAGCCATGGCGGTATTTCTCTAGTAGAAATTGCTAGTGTCTCTGGTATAGCATTTTCATATTTTCTTCTTAATTCGTGATACCTAATTCCGGTTGGTCTGGAATAGGTAGCACGATGTTCATATACTGCAGCCATAGTATGATTCATAAACAATTTATTATTTATATGAGCAGGAAAAGCCCATACATTTGCTGCATATCTTAACAAAAGGATCTCTCTTCTATAATGTAGTGGCATTATTCCGGCTTCAGACATCAGACTAGCCGCCGGACTTGTGCGGAAAGCGCCTGTTGCATATCTTATTCATAATCTTGCACATAATCTTTTTGCTTACTGGGTAGCGATTTTGTAGACTTATCCTAATTAAAATACAAATTAAAACTAAAATGAACATAAAACAAAATGATTTAAATATTTAAAACCGATTCGAAAAACTATAGTAAAAACAAAAAAAAAAATTTTTAATTTCTTTTCACCTAAATTTTCGATTTTTAAATATATCGACGACACTAAATTAATCCAACCAGTTTCTTGGTTGCTTCTTGATTAGGTGACAATTTCTAAACTTATAAATAAATAGAAGAGTTGGAAAATTATTTTTATTTTAACCACTAGTATATTTTTTAGATGTAATTTTTATTATTATTTTATAAAGTATGTGTAAACCGTAGGCAGTAAGTATCGGATCGTGAATATTGTTCCGTGGTGGACCAGTGTTCTTTGGTGGCTGGTTTTCAATCAGCTACACGTCTCAGGAATGATCGACCTGAGACTACAAAACTACATTTCATTTACACTCATATATATTATTCTCATTCATCCTCTGAAGTAATACCTTACGGTGGTTCCGGAGTCTAAACAGAAAAAGAGAGAGGGTAAAAAGAGAGTATCCTATTTAATTGATCTCGGACATCAAATATCATAGAAATAAAAAGTAGGTTAGCTTTTCTTCAGTAATTAACAATAAAATAGTTAGCAGAGAGCTACATCTTTTTATGATAGATCTCATCCTAGAAGACAAGGTGAAAAATAAAATTGGGTAATACCTATGAGCCAGGCTAACCAATTTGAGCCAGCTCTTTAATATGGTAGTCGTTATGCCTTTCTGGAGTGCAGATTGATAGGAAAAGATTCAAAAAGGAATAAAGACGGCATACCACCAAATTAACTCAGGAACTTATGAAACATGTCGAGTCAGGGGGAGTTTAAGATCAGTTTAGTTATCTCGTCCAGAGAGATGTGTTAGCCAGTTTTGTTCGGCCTATCCCGATTTCTAACTTCGTGAGAAACTGATTAAAAAGAAGGGCGGTGGAATTTGCAATGAGAAGGATTGATGATGTCTTATAAGTGGTGCAGCGGTCCACACAGTTGTTTGTGGTCACCTCCTAACGTAGTTATGAATACTCTGTAGTATGTAGTCGAATAGTCATTTATACTTTATTTGTGCTTTGAGGTCGCATAACTGAGGTTGGCGATTCTTGCAGGACCAACGCAGCTTTTACTCCTGTTATACTCGTATGTCACCTATTTCTTGTAATTTTACAACAATGGTAAAAAGCGTTTAATGTAAGTTCAATAAAAAGGTTATTTCTTTTACGTACCACTTGTCAGGTTGCCTAAGAAAAATTTATGATGACAATAATTATATTACTTCTTACGGGATATTACTGGTGTCCAACATATTAAATATTGAATATTATGATCGTCCAAATTAATAAAACAATAGCTGAGTATATATGTTTAAAGTATGTTTGAGTGAAATCTAAATTATTTGTTATAATATGTTAGCAGTAATAATAAAATTTCTAAATTGATATTTTAGTTTACGTTACAAAATTATGGCAATGGAAGTAATAATAGTTATTTTTTATTTAACTTTTTATGCCAACTTCCTTTCTCAGACATTAACAGGCCGAATCATGTCGATTTTAATAAAATATTTCTCCAACCACATCAGATTATACAAATCATTGAATAATCTACTCAACAGACATTTTCTTATTTTTCAAAAGTATTCGTATCTGTGGGTTTAATCCAGGTTTTTTCTATAATCTCTTTGTTTCAATGAATTTTAGAATGATTTCAGCGATAAAATTACACATTTGCATCTTTAATCTAGTCCTCTGACTGAAATATTCTATATATCTAAAAAAAAGCTCGCATATGACATATGTAGAGTGAAAAACACTCTCTTTTACGATATACAATTTATTGCGTATACTTTGTGCAAATGGTTCTAAAGTGACCATAAAACAAAAAGAAACAAAAAGTATTTTAGGCTTGGAAATCTATGTAATGTAACAGTTACAGCTGTGTGTAAACAATGTGTACTTCATAAATCAGTAGTAGGTAGTCGGGTGAATTAGACATGAAAATTCCTCATTACTTATTGGTTTTTGACTCTAATCATGATTTAGTATTTACCTACTACCAATATTAATTCTCACTGATCATATACGATCTGTATTTAACTCCTGTAAATACTGCAACCACGTACTACTGTTTAGTTACCATAGCTAATAAGTAACTTACACTTTTGAGATTATAAAAAAATAATTTTCTTAATCGGGTGAATTGATTCACATAAGCTATGACTTAGCGAACTCGAGCTAAATTCGTATAAATTCAGCATTAACATGAATAAAAAGCTTTAATAATAAAATAATTTTATTTTATGATATACAGATAATGATCGGTTCTATTCCTTGCACATCTTGACGTATCTGTTAACGAGGAAAATATGTCAACTAAGCACACTTTAGTGAAACAATTTCTTTATCAGAACTATTCATGAACATCACTAACGGTTAACTTACAATTTTTGAATCGCTTAATCATAATCAAACCAGAATTCTGAAGTGAGGACACTGCTTATTTTACTTCAATTTCTTCACTGCAGAATCGTACTCTACAGTGATTGGTAGAATGAACTGAAAAATAATGTAAAGACACTTTTAAATCAATTTTTGAGTTAACTTTAAAAATATTTTGGCAAGGAGAATCGGCATTCTTGTGACTAAAAGAAAGGCTAAATGTAATGTTGTTTCCGATAGGAATGCTTCAACTATTAAAAAGTACGTTAGATTATTTATAAGGGACATTGAAGCATGGGTTATTTTATCATCGCAAACAAATAATTGAAATAATTTTAGTAATTTTTTTTTCAAATATAATTGGAGAATTGAATTGTCGTATATTGTAGATTATTGTCAGTCTATCAGGTAAGATAGTAGAAATGGATCAATTGTAAAAATATATGTTTAATTATGAATAACGGGACTTTAGTCTGTCTACCAAAATTAAATTGACTACGCATTAAGATTAGCTGAAAAAAATTAGACGCTTTTTTAAAATTTGTATAGAAATGAACTTTCTTGTTAAAACTTCTCTTGATTATGTCGGGTGTAAATCTGAGATGTAACTTTAGTTAATTATAAATATTGCTTACCTAACAGTCAATGATGAAGACCGATATATTTCAAATGACTGTTTTGAATCTTATTGATTCTATGTTTCAATAAATTGTTATCGATTTGGACTGACAAAAACAGTTTTGGGAAATTTTTTTTTACTCGTGGAATATATATATTAGAACCAGTCGGTGTTAATCCTTTTCCTATAGATACTGAAATAAGTACCAATGATTTTTAAATTGGCAATACTAGGAAAAATAAAAAGCGAAGAATGTAAATTTTTTATCATCAAATGTATTCCGTTATCAATCTTAAAGGCACGTTTTCCATTAGTCTTATTTAATTAAGGATGTAGTAGTTATATTTTACGTTCGTTTAAATAATTAAAATGACCGTAATTGAATGTAATAAAGAAGATAGAATGCAAATTCTGAGCAACGTTCAATGTCTTTTTACATTAGCTAAAACTTGAATGTATTGAAGCAAGCTTAATGTCTTTTTTATGAGAGGTCGTTTCATTCAGAAGTACTTAATGTAAGCGATAATGATATATATATATATATATATATATATATTCCCATCTTTTTTTTTTAATAAATATATTTATTTATTTATTTACTAAAGACACGTTTTTATTTTCAACAAAATTTTTTTTTGAGAATTTTATTGATGTATTTTTTACTAAAAATAACGTGTTAAAATAAGGCAAAAAAGATTAAATTATTTACGACTAATCTATTTTTTATTTATTTATATAGGTATTTTACATGTACATATATACACATTGCGGATCGAGGCATTTATCGTTTATACACCGTTCTTTATATCAAAAATTCAAACGTTCACAATTCAGAACACGACCACGACTTTTTCTCTTTTTCCATTCTCCTTTCCCCTTAACTCCATTTCTCTCTGAGTAAAACTCTTCCTTTCTCTCGCTTCTCTTTTCCACAAGAAAGTTTCCTATCTTTCTCTATCTTATAAGGAGATGAGAGGAGATTCAGTAAGGGGAGTTAGACTAGTGGTTGCCGTTTAAATCGGTTTGAGAAAACGGAAACGATAAATTGAAGGCTTCCTCTTTCCAGCCCTAACAATTTCTTTTTCGACCTTATTTCCCCAATTCAACTGTACTGTATCGAACGTTTACATTAAAATGTGCTGCCATCAGCATTTAATAGCGTAAATTCACTTCGATTTTGAAGAAAACCCTCATTTATCTGAATAATAAAATTAATAAAGCGATAAAATAAAGCCGATGTTTAATTTCATCGCGTACAATAAACAGTTTTAAAATGATAATGAAAAGAGTAGTATCGATATTTAAATAATATGTAAAAGAAAATCAGTATAATTGTTATATACAGTACTATAAACTTATTCAATCCCAAAGTAACTTACAAAAAAAAAGAAATTACATGTAATTTTATTTTCTATGATAATGAAATTAAAAATTAATTCACTAATTTTTATAAAACTTATATATCTGTCAAATTTACTTTACCAAATTCCCACTTAACGTTCATGGTACTAATGTCATAATATTTACAGTAATATTTGCAATCAATCGGATGCATCATTTTAAAATAAATACTTAGCATATTTATTTTGAGCTAATATTTTATCTTTGATATAGCTGTCCTGCAATCTCAAAGGTTTGTTTCTTTTTTACTAATTAACTTCAGTTATTATTTTTAGTCTCTATAATTCTTTCTGTAACTAAATTCATTAATCCTGGATTTCTTAATATGTAGCCATCAAAGTTTTCTTTCTTTTATAGAATTCTGCCTCCAAATTCTCTTTTATTCAATTAATCTTTAAAACCCAGGATTTTTTCTCTAAGGAATTATTTAAATTTGATTTAAAAATTTGTTAAATTATATGAGAATATGTTAGATTACCAGATTATAACTTCATCGAACAATTAACTTAACTGCATACGAGAGCGCGATCGAAGCGAGTTGCGTCTGAATAGTTGGAATGGAGTTTAATTTCTGTCTTATGATTATTACGCAGCAATCCTATAGCTTGAAATCAGGATGTCATTTCATTCAAGTCTTCATTCAGCCTCTAATTATAAACTGACAGATTTTTATTAATGTACGTTGTTACGTCATTTGCGAACATTAAAAATTTATATGACTCCATACGGATAGGTATGTTTTTGACTATAGTAAAATTGGCGGTGGAATCTCGTTATTTCTAAATACTTATACCAACTCCAGATAAATTTTCTGAAGAATTTTTAATTTCCAGGTAAAGCGATTGTATGAAGCTAACCGTAGTACCGTGTATTACTTAAAAAACAATTCACAGTACAAACCCACCGGGTTGGTCTAGTGGTTAATGCGTCTTCCCAAATCAGCTGATTTGGAAGTCGAGAGTTACAGCGTTCAAAACGTAGTAAAGCCAGTTATTTTTACACGGATTTGAATACTAGATCGTGGATACCGGTGTTCTTTGGTGGTTGGGTTTCAATTAACCACACATCTTAGGAATGGTCGAACTGAGAATGTACAAGACTACACTTCATTTACACTCATACATATCATCCTCATTCATCCTCTGAAGAATTATCTAAACGGTAGTTACCGGAGGCTAAACAGGAAAAAAGAAAGAAAATTCACAGTAAAAGATGTGATTAATGTAGACGAATGATTTTGACTTGTAGCATAACACGATATCAACAACGTATCAATCCTGTCTTCAACACCAGAAACAAACTTAAATAATATTGTTGTACTCGAGTACTTTCGCTTATATTTAAATCAAACATCGCTGAGTCTTGGTTAAAATTAACAAAAGAATATTCAATTGTTATCTCAAACGTTTACCGACTGATACTGATCTGAAACCGCCAATACATCAAATAAAGTGAGCAAATTGTATACTACCCAATGAAAAACAGCCATGCCCAGAAGTAGTAGTTTTGACATAGACTTTGAAGACAACATTTTTATGACTACAGGATTCATATTAATCGTTAAACAACACTTAGTCTAATAATGAGTACAATAATAAATACAACAAATTCACGCTTGCTATGATTTGTAAAATAAAACTTTTGGAACCAGTTCTGGTATGATTAAAAACATAAGCGGTGATGACATGACTAGATTTTATGGATAGTTCTAACTTAATATTTTAGTTGGGAAGAAACGTTTTGTTGCCATGCCCAAAGACGAAAGAAACTGTTTCAGTAAACTAAGTTTATTTTTTTGATATCCAAATTTTCTTCTTTCTCTATTGTCAAAATCGATCCCTTTCTAATAAGTTTGGTGGTACTCTCTGAATAGCAATAAATTTTACGTATCTGTCAACTATATCAAGAAATTATAAAATTACAAATATTATTCAAATCTATCAGAATAAATAATTTGAAATTTTTTGTGCCATTTAGGAGGATGAAAAAAATTTGTTCTCAAAGTTTATCCTTCATAATTCGTAATATGATTTTCAAATCCTTCATAATTCGTAATATGTTAAGTCTGGTCTTTTTTCATAGCTGTTAAACTGACTTCGGAATCAACTGTACCACATCTAATATTGGGTAATTTTCTTTTAGTAATTAATTAATTACAGTCATCATTAATCGTAATGAATGCAATATGGTTATAAATATGAATCTGTTAGAAAGGTTTCAAGAGCTAGTTGTCCAAGGATTACCGCCTAGATACGAACATTAATACTTAAAAAATAAAAGTCAACCTAAGAATAAATAAAAAAAAAAAAAAAAAAATTAAATTAAATTTAACCACAATAAACATAGAATTTTTAAAACAACAAGACAAACTGAGTGTGAAAAAGTTCACACAGAAAAATATATAATTACCGCAATGTGACTAGTATTGCGTAATATAATATGTAAATAAAAGCACTTTTCAGGAGAAAAGAAAAACTTTTCGACGATCCTAATGAAGGGAACCTTGATCTTGATAGGAAGTGAACCAACGAAAATTACATAAAACAACAATGAATGGAGAGCGGATGAAAAAATGAAGCAAATGGAAAAAAAAAAAACAGGAATGCAGGCAATATCTAAAGAAGGGTTCAAAATTCTTGCTTTATTTTCATAGACTCCTTCCCCAAGGATTTCATTAAAATGTGTTTTAAATACATAATTTATGTACATAAATATATATATATATATATATATATATCCTTCTAATACAGTAATATTATTAACTATAACAGAACTTCTAAGTTATACAACGTTAAACTTTCAACAAAAAAAAATCATAAAAGAAAAAGAAAAAATTCCAAATCTTAATCTGATGAAATTTGCATCGCACTTAGATACAAAAAAAAATAATTTATCTTTAAATGAAATATTTTTGAAAGAAATACTGAGAAACAGTAAACGGTTATTGAAATAAATTGGAAAATAGGGTTGAATTGTAAACCAGTTAAAAAAATATTTTTTTGTTTTGTAAATATAAACCGAGGTAGCCATTTCAATTTTTAAACAGAACAATTAAATGTAAAAACACGTAAATAAATGAGTGATAAAAGAAGAAAAAAAAATATATATTAATTGGCAAACAATATTTACGAATTTTAAAACTGTGTGATAGTGAGGTTATATGATTAACAAAATTTAATATTTGTTTTAACTATAAATTTAATAAAACTAAAGATCGCTGCGCAAATTTGCATTAAGGATTTATAACAATACCAGTAAAAGAACCTACTTCCGTGTTAAATTTCATCGATACTGTATCTATACTCGATAGAAGCCTGAAATAATCCCACTTTGGATTGTGAAGTAATCCAATTCGAAGATCATATCTTCATTTAAAATCTATTTTTACAACTGTCAAAATAAATTCAGTAATTTACTAAATCAAAATAACTTAAAATTAATTAAAACCTCAAATTAACAAAACAATATTCAGTCAAATATCTAAAAAGAATCAATCAAGCAATATTCTTGGAACTAACACTGATTTGTCGTTCGCTCTTCTATAACTGACTTCAAAATCTAGATTTATCTTGAACTTCCTCTGACTTATCGGGACTCTGTTCATTAGTGTCTTCTGGGATATCTTCAGCAATCGAATTTACTTCAAGTGGGTAAGTCTTTGAACTGGAAGCAGTAGTTGTCCGGACGCTATTTTCAGTTGAACCAAACGTACTTCGCTAGCTTTACCAGGAACTAATTTCAGTCTAACATCTTACCCTTTTCTTCAATAAGTACACCTCTCCTACGACTATCATCTTTGAGCAAACCAAAGTACTCCACTCTGAATCGTTTCCTGTGGTATTTTCTTATTCTTTAGCGATGACAATCTTTTTTAGAATTATTGTTACAATCAAAAACTTTACTGTGATGTATATCTTGAATGAACGTAGCAGGTGTCAACGGCTGCAAATCTTCTGGTCGATATGACACTTATGTCAATGGTCAATTATTCATCAACGGTTCGAGGTCACCTAATTCAGTGACAAGCTCTTTATATCCCAAGGATGCCTTTCCTAAATCTTTGCGTTGTGAACGTTTAAAGAGTCCAACCATTTGCTTCACCATCCAATCCACCTGCGCAGCGGTTTCACCCGCCACGCAGCGGTTTGGTGAATTAAAAATCCATTTGATGGTTTACGATGTGTTATATTTTTCTATAGTTGACCTATTTAAGAAAAGCATTACTTGTCTCTCTAAACTTAAGCTCATTGTCCGTATAAATTAGATGATCTTCTTTGTCGAACCATGATTTTCCTCAAAACTCCATGGATAGGGGTTAGAAGCTCGAGGTATACAGCGCAATATACAACACATATATAGAGACACATCCAAGTCTTTCCAACCTCTTTTAAAATTAATGGTCCTCAAAGTCGATACTCACAACTTTAAAAGCAGCGGGATCTCTGACACAATCAGGTCATAGTGCAGCAGGCATAGAATTCAAACCTTTGGGTGCATAGGATGGAAACAAATAGAGCACTTATTCTAAGTTTAAGAAGTGCTCAGTGCAGAACTCTCATTTATTGTACGTACTGTTGTTTTTAAAACATCCTTCTACGAGGCTTTTACATATTGGGAAAGGCTCTCCCAATCGATTTGATGGTGAAAGTTTGGGTAGCCATGTGAAAGTTGCCAATAGGTTGGGAGACCGAGGTACTTTTGATGCGGAGGTGTTTGGGATGGGTTGGGAACGGTGATCACAATGCTGTGGATGTAAATTTCGTACAGATGCCCATCTCCCACTTGCGGAAGTTGCTTCAGAGCCTCGCGATGAAAGCATGGCCATGGAATTGGAATACCACGAGTAAGGGAAAATCGTTGTATAATTTTATACAAGACTAGGAGGATGGTACGTTTCAAGATCATTTTTAAGAGCAACCGGACCCAAGTGCTCACCAACCAGGTAAATTTGAAAAAAAATATCTGTTCAGGTTCCACCTAACAACTGATGAGCTGTGTGTCTGCGAGGAGGTCCCGTCGAATATAAATATGATGTACGACTGCTCCGCTTTTGGGGGAGGACCAGAATTCCGGCCACCCTGGTACTTAGAGGTCAAGGGGAAAATTGGCCAATCATAAGCGGCGAGTAAGTGTGGCTTGAGCCGCAGTATCAGACCGTGTGGGAGTTCCTTGATGCAGTTGCGTTGTTCAATCGGCATCAATATTTTGTTTAAAGGAGGACTCTAACCGCATTGCTGGAAGACGTTACTCTTGAGTAATGATCGACCATCGATCTATAGCACCAAGCAGCTATAAAGGATGGACAGGTACTTGCTGGTATACAGCGACCAAGGCGCGGCAGCGAGTTTCTGTCCTTATTTAATTAAATCGACGAGATAAATTTCTAATTCATGACGCTCATATATTTTTTTATAAGACAAGGTGCGCCTACCCATTGGACAATGTTAGACAATGTTTATACCGTTCACGCAATTAGGTTAGTTCCAGGAGCTATTAGAAACTAGATCGCTTAAACTGTTTCAAGGCACAGTAGCCCTTTGAGGCGCGGACATTCGGTCTTATGCTTCAGGGCGACCGAAAGAGGTGGCGGCGGGAGAAATGTCAGAAATCTTCTCTATTCAATATTTGTGTTCTAACTCTTTCCAAACCATGATGATCTTCAATTAATTGCAGTTTCAATCTATTGGTTTTAATAGGAAATACTTCTTTTGTACCAGTACCAACATGATAACTTCGCTTCTTCGACCGCTTTTATTGTTCAGGTCAGCCTAATGGCAATTTTGAAGACGAGTATTATTCAGAAATCTATGAATTCATACTATCGTTCTTACTATTTTTGTATTAGAAGAGATATTTATAACAATTAGTATCGTTAACGGCATTCAGCACCTTACTCCGAATACGGAGTAAGGTGTTTTCCTTTACTCCGTATTGATTTCGTTTTCATTATAGAAAATTGGAGTCTTAGCTAATGGTATCTTTCATTCATTGAGAACCCTTCCAAACGTAGAAATTGTTGCGGGAGCAACCTTGACTCGGAAGATCGACCGAGCTTACATGTCCAGGTAAATGATTCGAATTTGACCAACCTAACTGTTAACCTTCTAATTTCTTGTACTCTCTTTTCGAAAAAATCCTCCCCCAAGGTTCTTCGATTTTGATTCAGGCTGGTACCGTACTGGAATCAGTCCAATAATGTTTTTCAACCCTTTCTAATTCATCAAAAAAGTTTCAAAGGAACCAAGCTCCAGTTGTGAGGGGAAAAAACTGTTTCAACTGCTGAGGGACAGGACGAAATTAACGGAAGCTTGCTAACAGATGCAAAAACAACGGTAAATTTTATTGGATTCATCTTCATCAAAAAATTCATCAAGAAAATTTTGAAGGAAAGGTTGAGAACGTTTCCTTGAATGGTAAACTAGCATGTTTATGATTTTATTTAGAAAAACCACCGTATAACAAAACTATCCATACCATAAGCTATTAGTTATAAGTTTGACTAGTAAATAACTATATTGCTATACTAATTACTATAATGCTAAAATACTATACATAATATATACTATATATAATATATATATATTATACAATGGTATTTCTTGAGTTTCAAGAATAGTCTTATAATTTCAGATATAGAGTGGAAAATAAAAAATAAGTATGGGATACTTTTTACATTTTTTGTTGAACGTAGAATCTCTTTTCCTATATACAGTTTAAATTATTAATGATTTTAAATGCTTTTCTTTTAGTTTTGGCATAATTGAGCAAATGGAGAAATTAAAAACAATTCGAATAATGTTAAAAATCATTAATAATACATGATTATTCGCTTACCCCTAAATTGGATTACGATAACATTCTTTATTAAATAACGTTGATTAAGAAATCAATATTATTATTATAAGTATTATTAAGCGTATATGTTGTACTTAAAAAAGGTCAGAAACGGAAGAAAAAGTAGTTTGAAATCTCGAAATTAAAAGAAAAGTTTTTCTTTTTAAACCAAATGTTTGCAAAATTGCCTTAAAGTACTGACAGACAAAAGAAAAAGTGAAGTCAATAGCAGTGCTTTGTAAGGTTTTAGAAAGAATAAACGTAGTGGACAAAGATTTTAATAATATGGTTCTGTCAGCCGCACTATTTCGTCTCTTCTTTTACTATCCTTTGTTGTTTATCTTCGCTTCATTTTTTACCCGTTTCTTCTTTCTTTCTATTTGCTTTTTACCTCCGCATTCTTTGCACTGTGAAACTTCTTAAATCCTCTTCTATTACATAACTTATTTTACGAAAGTCTTACTGACTTGTTTAACGTTTACGCGGCAACCTAAGACAAAATTAAATGAAATAAAAATTTCAAAATAACATATCTATACAATAATAAGTAACAGAATTCTACTTTTTATTGTAACTCATTAAAAGGCAGAATTAAAATTAAGAAATATTACAATTAAATTTTTAATCTCTTGTACAAATCCTCATATTTAGTTCAATTAAGTTCTTATCTTCTGTTTCATAAAATATTAATTGTCCACTACTAGAAATATTATTAAAAAAATATTTTAATGACTAGTAATCATTATGAGGTTATTATAATTTTAAAAATTAATGAAATCACAAATACCCTTATAATATACTTTTTGTATATATTTGTCATTGTTAAACATTTCCTAATGCAAGTGCAATTTTTAATACCTAATATTACCTCAAAATTAAAAACATTATTCAAGTTATAAATACATACTTTAATTAAAAAAAGAAATATAATTTTATAAAACATCATAAATGATAGGTTATATGAAAAAATGAAAATTTTGAAATAAAAAGCTAATATTTATTTCTGTTATTGCCTCAAAATTCAAAATAGCATCAAAATAGTAAATATATAAAATAAAATTTATTATAAATTATGGAAAATCATATGAAATTTTAAACTATCCTTCTTAATATCTTAAACACTTTCAAGGAGTAAAAGTGCAAATTGCACACTCTACTACAGTACTATCTCATATTTTAAAATAGCCTTCAAACTATAAATACGAGTAGATTATCGTACATGAAGTAGATTATGAAATCAAACAAGAAAAACATTATAAATTACACATATTCTTATGATACATGAAATTATATACAGTCTAACTTATTCATGTTTTAAACGTTCTTTTATTTTTATAAATGTTTTCGTCTCTTAGTCATATTATTAAAAAAAAAAATTCCTTACAATTCACCCCCACTCCCAAAAATTAAATATTTTGTACCTTTTGATTTGATTTGTTGTACATTTCTTAATAGGATTTTTTTTTACTTTCTTCCATTTTAGACAGTAAACATAGAAAAATCAAACGATTTACTTGGAAGGTTATTTTTGGAGATGGGGAAGCAGACAAATGAAAAAGTACTGATTTTTTTAATTTTTAAAACTTTTTTTAAACATATAATGATAATTTTACAATAAAACTTCCTCATAAATTCCCCACCCACCGTAAAAAGAGGAGGGAAGGGAACATTATAACATTTTTTATGTATAATTATTTTTCCACCGTATAAGAAAAAATTACCAATGCCAGGAAAGTATTACAACCTTTGTTTTCAGCTTTTTTATATGATCTCTAGTGATTTAATTTATCGTTATGTTTGTTTAGTTTTAGTATTATTTTAATTTTCACTAATTCGTTTAATGTTAGATTTGACTAATCAATTGCTTGTAATTTTTTCAGTTTAAATCAATTTACCAGTAAAGTGAATAACCAGGTGCTTCCTTCACGACCCCGACGTACCCGATCGTATTCCTGCTAGAGCACTGTCTTCAATCATCTCTCCTATCCACACAAATGCAAAATTAGAGCCCAAATCTTTAATAAAACTTTCAAAGTTTATTAGTTTTAAATAACCCATTTAATTTTGTAAATTTACACATTTATTGCTTAATAATTTTATTCAAGTAAACCAGATTTTAAAACAATTCCATTACAACTTTACAAACCGAGAGTACGTACTTAGGATGAAGTAAACTGCACTAGTGTTGAATTCCACACGCAAATGCATAAGTCCTTCAATCAAATTCTTTTATTTTATATTAGCTTCAGTAACTGTTTTTATTTTTATAGGAGTGAAAGGTGAAAAGTTGATCAAACAAATTCATATCTTTTCTAATCTGGTAAGAAAGAATTCAGTTCGATTATTGAGATAAAAAATAGAGAAACCGTTTTGAATTATGTAAAAATTGTGATTTTTGTGTTTTTGATTTAATGACAAACATTTCGTTGTTCTTGTCTACAGTAATAATAAAAAATTCGGAAGGTAAAATTTTATTACGGTAATTAGCTAGAGCTTTAAATGGCTTATTTCTATTTGAAGAATAGAAACTCATATTTTGTTAAGAGCAAAAAAGTAACAAATTACCAAAATGTAGTTTTTTACAAAAAAAAAACTAATTCAAAAAATAATTATCACTTTTAATGGCAGCATTTTTAGAAAAATTAATTTTTTTTCACGAGTATTCTTTCGTAAGATTTTTTTAGAGTTATTGGCTAGTTCCTTCACTAGTTAGCCATTTTGTAAATTCAGTTTTTACCTAGTCTAAACCACATTCTTCATGCTGATCTAAATATTTTTTTAGTTATTTATTCTGAACCGTGAAACTAATTCTCTTCAACAAAAAAGCATGAATATTAAGTAGATATAGTAGCTTTTAAACTTTAGTTTTTATCTCATCTGTACTTTTCATCTTATTAAAAATTCTTCTGAATTAGATATAATTTCTGAACCGGTATTCAAGTTGTTATGTATCCTTACTGTATAGGGACTATGAAGAAATGCGCTACATCTATCAACCTCTCACAACAGTTATACTTTCCTTGTTATTTCAATGAATTATTAGATAAATGTAATAAATTAAATTAATGCATTATTATGTCTGTAAATATTTACAACATAGTTTTATTTATAATTCCAGTTTTATTTCTATTTCATCTCATATCGTTTAAAAATAATTAAATATTTCTACTTACCAGTTAAGTAATGTATGATATGCCAGTTAAAACTGCTGGCAAACTAATCACGGGTAATTTTACTGGAACTGTTACATTTATTCTGTTGCCATGTAAGCGCTAGGATTAATTCAGTTCAGTGCTGGGATCTAGTAAAAACAACATAAGACAACCGTTCGCTATATCATAACAGTGAGTTTTGCAATCGGCAAGTTTCCTTTTTTTAAAAATAAAGATGTAGGATAAAAGTGGTTAAATAAATGGAAAAATATACTCTTGCTTACATATTATGAAACTGAATTAGAATACTTCATGAATTAAATATAAGATGTAAAAGCCCTTTTCTTATTTCAACTGAATATTCTTTAAAGGGAGTTTCAAAAGAATTCTTACTAGTAGAGGTAGATTTTCTTTGTTGAGCATCCCCGCTTGATCTTTAAAAAGTTGAATATAAACGATAGCATATCTTAATCACTTAAAATCACGTTAGATCAGTTTGTTTGTGCTCTGTACTGTTAGGCTCCATTTATACATATAATGTTTATTGTTGTCATCGGATGAAATTTGTTTGACGCTTTGGAAGGGCATTAAAGTGAATTGATTTTACGCAGACATTCTATTTGTTGTACCTGTTAGCAAGACTAGACGCATTATCTAGCCGCACAATCATTAGCTTTGTTTAAAATTAATCTCTTCACTTTACAATTATCTGACCAGGATAAAGAGATGGAAGATTTCTGAAGTAAATGATTTTCATTTTTTCATTTAATGTTAGTATCGTTTCAAAAATCTTAGAAAAAAATAACAACTGCATATTTCATGTAGTCAAACATAATTTTTTTTTTCTTAATATACCCCGAGATAACATGGTATCATGGTTGTAACAGGACCAGTTATAACGGACCAGGGTAACGTATTTCTTCCATTTAAGAAGAAAGTAAGACAAAATATTAATGAAAAGAAGTATCCAGAAGGAACTAAAAGAGATTCTTTTCTATAATAACGGGTCCGTTTAACAACTGGTTCTTTGTAATACAGACAATGGTATCTTCAGAAGTTCCTGTTCGACCAGAATGAAAACTTATAGAAAAACGTAAGGGTGCGGACAATGTAATTATTATTATACCTTTCAACAATTAAAAGGACGAGTCGGGTACTGGTTAAATACGACCACTTTAGGAAGTATTTAGGAAGTACCTTAAGACTTTAGGAAGTATAAATACGGACGGGGACCAGCGGTCAGTGAGTAGTTCTGCGAGGCCGTGTTATTTAGCTTTATAAGTTAAATAAATAACGCTGTTATCGCTTGATAACAAACGTTAACAGTAAGTATAATTTCGTAAGCCCGAATTCAACACGGTTGCGGTGACAGCGATATCAGTAAGCGTGTGGTAACTACGAGTAAAGAGGACGCAACGAGTATTACAGTGTAGACAATGAGTGAATGCAGGAATTTGTTCGGTGATTTTTTGGTAAACAGTAGTGAAAGTGACAGTATTCTATTAATTCATAAAGTGTAGGATAGTTCTATTGTAAACAGTAAAATTAATAATATTTACTGAAAGTGGATTATGAACTTTTATGACTTTTCCAATGTTACCTTGTTAATGCAATACTAGATTTTTATCAGTTATTTTAACGTTTATAGTAAATTGGGCCCTATTCTGGTTTTTATAATTTAACTGTCATTAAATAAAATTTTATTTGGATTATTTTTTGTATGTTATATCTATTTATTGTCATTAATATTATTATTAATGCTATTATTATTTTATATTTTGTAAGAGTAATAAATTGTATTTATAAAATAATTTTATGTTTGTTATTTTTTTTCAAAATTCTGGTCGAACGGTGAACATGTGACAGCATTTTTTTTATTACAATATATTTTCGGTTACAGCTCAGTAACTATAAATTTATTTTGAGTCAGCTACACAGTTCTAAATAACTGAATAATTAAAGATCTTGTATACATGGTTGCTGATTAAAAAAATTCTATGAATAATTTTTATTTAAAGATACTACTACACTCATTTAAATAAACAGATTAAATAATATATATGCATAGAATATTTATTTGATTGGAATAGTAAGGTCACGTGGCTTAAAAAGGTCAATATACTCGTATTTCTGTAATTTTATTTGTATTTAATTAATTAAAATATTTTTATTTGTATTTAATTTTTTTTTGTATTGGTATAATACGAATTAGACACACATAATGGCCCTATACTCACATACGCGCAAGCGCGCGCATACAAACACATATATACATATAATATATATTGCCGTGTGTTCCCGGTTAGATCTGAATATTGAGAGAATGACAATTGAAAATGTCTATATAATTACAATTTAATAGTTTAAGAGCATAAGTAAAACAAGACAAATCAATAATAATAATAATAAACGTCGATAATAAACAAAAATCATAGAAATCACAATCACAGTAACAATAATAATAATAAAAATAATAAGAGAAAGTGATTACCGGTCGAACACGCACTAGCGATAAGGACGCAGTGGACGTCCTTCTGAAATGACTACGCCAGAAATTATAGAAAAAGTGCATAAAATCGTTTTAGCAGCTCGACGAGTGACAGTGAACGAGTTAGCAGAGTTTGCAGACATGTAAATAGAACGCGTGCGCAATATTTGGCACGAATATTTAGGCATGAACAAGTTGGGCGGTATATCGGTGCAAAGTTTGTTCGCGACCGAAAAAAAACAGTGCCAAAAAAACATTTCAAGCAATTGTCTCGAGCGAGCTCTTTCTACGAAATCCAGAAGAATTTTTATGTCGATTTGTGACGTTTGATAAGAATGATCTACTGACTCCCAGTTACTATCACTTGTTTCCTAATCTAAAATAATCGCTTGGAGGGAAGAGATTTTCGACCAGTAATGAAGTTATTACCGCCGAGATGGTTACTTTAAGGAGTCGGATAAATCGACATATCGAACTGGCATAAGCGCCATTGTTCAAGGCTGGGCTAGCTGTGTTGCCCTTATTGGCGACTATATTAAAAGATAAATCAAAATATACCCAAAAAAAGTTTTCTTTTCTCTTCCAGACTCAGAACTTTTCACCCTACCTTGTATATTTTCGTAAATATACCGGTACTTGGAAAATTTGTCAGATTGCCCCATATAAATATGCTGACCCATTATTAAGTCAAGAGGCCTTAATACAACTGTTGAATATCTACAATTTTATTTATTTTATCTGTATGTATATATGAAATATAAAACACAAATGTTTTGAACGCAGCATTAAAACATTTCTTTGAATGAAACAAATTACAAACTAGAATTGTTCGATTAGCAAAGATAAATTAGTATTGTGTTATTTTGTTTAAGAAAAAATAACAGTGTCAGAATGAGTGTAGGATTAGTAATAACTTCACAGAACTTATATATTTCTAAGTTACCTACATTTCAGGCAGATAGTGATCGAGTTAATGAATTAATAGATCGATCAAATGTAAATTTTTCTTGTAGAATAGTCCAAAAATGAATCGAGGTCGTGGTTGAAGACAACTCTTACAGTTGCAGTTATTTAAAAATACTAGGCACGTAATCACTGATTCGTATTTTTAAAGGAGCTTGAATTAACGTATAATCTTACCAGAAAGGATTCAGAATTAGATAAATGATTATATGTTCCGGTAAAAGAGCGAAAAATCAGATTAAATCGTGGAGTATTGGTAAAGTTTACTAACTGGTGATTTGTCGCGTCGCTGTCGAATCTATTAAGTTCGGTTGGTTGCACATAGGTTTATCAGAATCAGTGAGTAATGGCATACCATTAACTTAGCTAAGGCACCTTGTAATGATATTAATAGTACTACATAATTACAAGGCAGTAATACCGTATCCGTCGGTTTCTTTGACTAATAAACCAAAAAGGAAACAGTAAAAAATGAAAACGTTCAGATCATGAGCAAGTAGACTAAGAATAACAAGAAAATACAAAAGAAGAATTTACTTTTCGTTAAACAAAGAACTTAAATTGGAAATGTGAAACTTTTTTCACCAGGAAAGAGATCTGTAGCTTCGATTATAGGAAACATTTTGAAACCTTCACGATAGTAGAATTCAAGTAACACTGATAAAACCCATCGGGTTGATCTAGTAAATGCATCTTCCCAAATCAGCTGATTTGGAAGTCGAGAGTTTCAGAGTTCAAGTCCTAGTAAAGGCAGTTGTTTCTTTTTTACGAATTTGAATATTAGATCGTGGATACCGATGTTCTTTGGTGGTTGGGTTTCAATTAACCACATATCTCAGGAATGGTCGAACTGAAACTGTATAAGACTATACTTCATTTACGCTCATACATATCCTCATTCATCCTTTGAAGTAATACCTGGAACGGTAATTCCTGGAGGATAAAAGGAAAAAAGCAAAAAAATAAGAGAAAAAAATACTTGTTCAGACAATCATTACGAACTAAATTAGATTTTATAGATTCCTATCCCATACAAAGGATATTTTGGTCGAGACAGTTGTACATGTTGCACTGTGTTACATATTTTGCGCTGATAAACCGGTATTAATGGTGCTAGTATTCTAAAAAGCTTTAAAAAAATAAAATGGTTGTACTAAGATTAAATTATTGTAGAAAAATCCACTTGAGAAACGTTCTGGGCATTCCCGAAAATCTCAATTTGTAGGTTATTCAAATGCCAATTAATTATGACTAGAGTACTCATAACATACCAATGACTGCATTTCGTTCTAGAGTATACTAAATAACGCTATTACGGTATAGGTACAAATATGTGAATGAGAATAACTATATACAAAACCTGTACTACTGGTTATAGGTAAATATGCGCAACATCTCTGATTGATATAAGCTGGTTTGTCAACACTGCACAAAAGCTTTATTTAACATAAAATACGAGCAGCTACAGATAGTGTTTATATGATATTATCTGTAATATCTTATTAACCGAACGAGCATTTATCATTAGGATTACAGTAACGATCCATCATTATAACATAAATAATTAAAACGGATCTGTTGTTAACAGCGATTCTCAGCTACTGTCTCATCATCTTAAATACGGATTTATCAATTGGTGTTAATTAACAACTGTCATTCAATGATTTGAATTTATGAAATAGGTAGAATTTTTTTTTGTTATAAATTTTTACAGCCTGTAAATTTTTCAACGTTACTGATGATATTAATAATGGAACAAAAATCAATAAAATAAGTTAGTAAACCGTGTTTAAATTTCAAAAAAAAAAATGTACTATTAAAAAACACATAATTGTAACACCGCAATGTTTAAACTTAAGTTTAATCCCTTATAAAATAAGATGTAACTGTAACAAAAAATTTCCATATTTGGTTTTACTAATGACCAAAATAAATTATATTCTTAGGAGAGGGTACATAAATTGTGACTAATAAACGCAAGCTGTACAAATAGCATTCATTTACTCTCATCTTGTAAGAGTAAGTGGAGCCATTCATTAACTCTCAACTTGTAAGAAAGAGTAAGTAGGGTCAAATATGTAGCAATTTAGTAATTTTTTAGAAGGAAACTGAAATTCAGAGGAAAAATTTGCGAAGTATAGAAAATTACAAATAAAAGCAATTACTGAGTAAAATATAAATATTGCGACATTTTATATAATTCTATTGACATAAAATTTCTGTATATATTTTTATAATACTGCTAAATGAAATTATGCTTCACCGTCAGAAGGTGTAGCGAAATATATTTAATAGGATTGAATAAACAGTGTCACCGTGCTGAAGCCGACGCATTAATCACAACAAAATGTATGTAATATAATCAGAGTTGAAGCGTTTCATTTAACATTTTCTTTCTAGAATATATTATGCAATTTAGTGTAATAAACGTATGTATTTTATAAACTAATGCAATTACATGTAATTTTTACTTATTTAAACGATTAATTTTTTAAGGGGAGACATAACGTAATTTAAATATTAAATATTAAAACTAGAATAGTGAATATATTTGACCCAATTGTTTTTAATATTACCTATAATAAAATTAATTATCTAATTATACTTCAGACGGCAGCACCTATACCATTTTTATTGGCATATTTTCGCACATTCAGCTGATGTCACAGAAGTTATCATGTTATTTTTTCGGAAACTTAAAGAATTATATTATAATTTTAGAAACAGAAAAACATATATCTGTCATAATTTTTAAAACATATCAAATTGTTTTCAGATTTATATTAAAAAATTAATATAAAAAAGTTAATGGTATAGTTTGTTCTTGAGAAAGACGTAACTCTGATAAAATGTTTTGACATACAATACTCATAGTCATAAAAATCTAATTTGAAATTTTCTTATAATAGGATCCGAATTTTTATTTCACGTTTAATTTTTTAAATCTTCATTTAACTTTTTTATTAAAAATAAATATTGAATTTCAAACGATACTAAAAATTTCTGTGCTTAATTTAAACTGGTAAATTTTCCAGAAATTTTTGAAAAAATGTTCTTTTTTAGACCGTGATTTCTCGTTTTCCTTGAATAATTCTCTTTACCAATTTAAAAATTACGTTTCAGTATTCTTCTTTAATCATTTTATCAATGTAATTGGTAATTACTGAATTAAAATTTTGTTTAATTTTACAAATTTTGAATCCTAAATATCTAAGTAATTATTGAACGTATTACTATCGTTCAAATTTTTAATTTTTACAAGAATATTTTAAACATTAATCTGACAATTTCTTTTTTCTAAGGTGAATTTTAACAATTTTTAATATTTTGAATTATTTTTGGGTGAACTGTTTTGATAAGTTAGTAAGATGTTAAAGATAATTATTTTTATTTTCACATCCTTAGTTATTTTACTTTATTTTCACTATTAGATATCATTTTTAGTTCCATCATCCGTAGATAATAATTTGATATTTTATTATAATCAATATATTTTTTAATTGTAGTTCCTAAACCTATCATGTCAAAAAATAGAAAATATTTTGTAAATTACTGGTAAATAAATTCATCCAATACTTTTACATGAGCAATGTATTTTCTATTTCATATACAACGATTGTTATCAAAAATGTTCTTTTAATCCTCCAATTTCCTACCCTTTCTTTCAGGGTAACATTATAACTGTTTCCACTGTAACATTATAGGAAGTATCCGTTGCAGTAGTCGGGGTTGAATGTTCAAGTGGTAACCGTCCAATCTTCCACCCGTCCTATTCAAGTTATGGCTAACCAGAGTTTCTTATTTTTATAATGTACCGTTAAGTTGTTTCACAGTATATCTTTAGAGTTTTAACATGCTTTAAAGCATTAAAAACTAAGATAGAAAGAATCATACCAGAATTACGGGTTCAAACGCAAACGCATAACTCATCAAGTCAGATTTCAGTAGTAACACGTGACTTGTACTTAAGTATAGGTTTACATGTTACCATTTATTTTTTCTAGCAAAAATAATTAAGTTATTTTGAAATTTTTATTGCTTTAATGTACTATTGTCTTTAATGTAATATAAAGAGAAAATTATGAAACAATTTAAATTCTTATTTTTATCTGAATTTTTAAAAAATTATTATTGCTTAATTTCGATTTTAGTTAAAATATTTTTCTTTTTGGTTTAGGAATTTCGGAGAGATTTGATGTATTTTATATTATATGTATAATAAAAAAAGATATATATATATCTTTTCCTTCAGAAATTTAAAAAAAAACTGATTTTGAACTAAAAGTAAAAGGTTAAACGGTCTGCATACAGATATCTTAGTAGTGTGTTGTTTGTTGTTTCAGAAATCTTATTAATAAGAAACGTAATTAAGCCACTTTCAGGAAAAAAGGCAATCTGTAAGCTCAGAAAATTTAGAGTCGTCTGTAAATTGAACTTTAACTTTTCAAAGTATCCTGATTAATTTTTGTAAAAAAATTTCACCTCAGTGTTGAAGTTGACAGTGGCCGAAAATATTTTTCTCACCACCTCTATTATTTAAAATTTGCAAGTTACTTTAAATTTACTCATACGAGCCATATTTCTAGCAAAAAAAAATCACCAAAATCAATACAATTTTTTCCAGTTTAATGTTTTATCAGAATTAGATAAAATCAATTATTTTTAATCAACTCCTGCAACATACATTGTTAATTTTAATTTGAAGATTGGTATTTTTGCTCAGTCTTTGAAGGGAAGACATCGTTACTACAATTTTTAAACAGTGTGATTTTTGAAATGTTTCTAATCTTAAATCAATCCTGTTCTTTAGCCATTCTCTACTATCCTTGAGAGGGCTGATTATATTTAATGGGCTGATTATATTTTTTTGCTGGAATTCTTTAAGATATTCATCTTAAACAATTCCAGCAAATGTACTAATATATTTTTTTTATGTTTTATTCTCATGCCACAAAAGCGGTTTGATAAATAAAGTAAATGAAAAATAAAAAAATATTTAGAATAAATTATATTATTATTTATACTTATAACCTCCTTTTAACTCGTCATATTTAGTATCCCAACTATGTTAGAGTGCAATAATACAATTTTTATAGAAAGAAGTCCACAGGTCTTAAAAATAGTCATGCACAGCTTTGATTAATTCATAATCACAAGAAACATTTTTCCTCCCAGCCATTTCTGTAGGTTTTTGAATACATTGAAATCATAGGACTCCAAATTTGAAAAGAAGGTTTGATAGGTGAGTTCTCAATCTGGCTGTTGTAGCTGTTTTTTGAAATTCAAGCTGGCACATTTCCTAGATGAGGTAGCATTTTTCTTGACCAACTTCCTGATTTTATTGTTTTCATCGGCTTGATGCAATTATAAATTGGTGTAATATTCACCTTTAATTGTTTTTCATTTTGTAATATAAACGATGAAAATGATTCCCTCTTCGCATTTCAAAATAACGGTGGGTAAGATCATTCCAGCAAGTAGAACTGACTTTGCCTTCTGTACATATCCGTGTAATTAAAAATAATAGAAACTGTAATTAATGTGCTATAATCATTTTGTGATAGGCTTCCCTTTTAAGAAATCAACTGCTAACGCTGTTTAATATATCTTATAAAGTTCTACTTCTTAAAATTCACATAAAAATTAATATTAAAATTTACCTAATTTTCATGAAGAAAACTAGAAACATAAAAATAAACCTGAACTCGTGTATCATCGTGTCAAGTTAAGATCAATAATCAATTTAACAACTAAGGCAAATCGTAAATAGTGAATTGATTTATTTAATTAATTTTGTTTGAGTATTAGATTAAGAAACAATACATGAAATAGAATAGAAAAAATAACTCTAAGATTAAAAACTAATTTTATTAATATTACAAATCAATTTTAAATTATATCATTAACAGTGAAGAAGAGTTGAACCAGTGCTTAATGAACAGAATGTCTATGTAAGAAGTGATATCTTTGATTTAACTGGTAACCTACAGAAGAACATATTAACAATGAATATAGTGTATACTTTAAAAACCTTTACATTTTTTCACCCTCAAATCATAAGAAAATTTATTTACATGTGACCGCTGGACTAGATAAAATAAGTTCTAATGACAAAATTTAAATAACTTTATTTATCAAGGATGTCATATTATAATTTATTATCTAACAGGATCTTACAAATTATATTAGGTAAGTTTACAAAAATTAAAAAATATTTACACAAGTAAAACCAGTAATGATAGATGTAAATATCGTTACCCGCGATGAAAGGAGAACTAAAGAATAAAATGGTTTTATAAGCATAATTTCGTTATCGATCTACTAACCACTGCTTACCATAATTTAAAGAAAGGAAAAGAAGAGATTACAGAAGAGCCAAAGTAGGTTTGGGTCAGTAATTAGATGTTGATGTCTATTTAAATCGATAGATAGTTTGAAACTCACATACACAGTACAAACGATGACTTCACAAAGCTGATAGACAAACAGACAATTCGAGTGTTGTATTTGTTAAATTATAATCATAAAGTAAGATGACAAATAACAGCAGATTCTCACAAACAGATTTTTCAAAAAAATAAAGAGCGGGTTAAAATATTATATTAATAATAAGAAATAATTGCGCCATTTAATTCATTTAGAAATCTCAAATCAGCAATTTTTTATCTTTTTTCCGGGAGAGGAAAGAATATTTTTAGCAACAGATTATTATACAGATAGTCAGATTTCGGTAGTAACACGTGACTTGTACTTAAATATAGGTTTACTAAATAAAACTCTGATCTCCGCGAAGGTTATCGGAATTCTGTAAAAGCATCTTGCGGCCTAATTGTTTCCGACAGGAAATTAAAAAAGCAAATTCAACTTTATTTCACGAAACCAAACCCCTAGGGATAATCCCTTTTCACTGTATGCTTTTACAGTAACAAATATCCGGTACTTTTAAACGTTTTACTAAACTTTTACTTTTTTATTCAAATAATATTTAACTATCAAATAAAAACATTCCTATCAATGTTAGAAAAAATAAATATCAATGGTAGAGAAATTCTCCTTCCATTGCTGGTAACGATTTTTACATCTATCATTATTGGTTTTATTAGCGTTAATATTTTTTAATTTTTGTAAACTTACTTAATATGATTTGTGAGATCCTTTTAAATAATAAATTATAAAATGATATCCTTGATAATTAAAGTTATTTACATTTTGTGAATAGAGCTTATTTTATCTAGTCCAGTTATCACATGCTAATAAATTTTATGATTTAGGGTAAGAGAGAGGATGTAAGAAGTTTTTGAAATGTACACTACATTCACTGTTAATATATTTTTCTATAGGTTATCTTTTAAATTAAAGATATCAGTTCTAATATAAAAATTCTCTATATTAAGCATTGGTTTAAGTTTTTCAAATTTCATCTTAATTTAAATTTTATTAATTTAAAATTTTTATTAACTTTCAATTTCTTACTTCTTTCAAAATTAATAGAATCGTCCCATTACTAACAGTTTTGTTATAATTAGTAATTTTGTTATGATTTGTCAGTCACGTGATTATTGATAAGAACTACAACGACAAAGACGAGAAAACCCCTTTTTTTAAACAGTACTTGAAACTACTGAATTAAAGTAGATTATCAATTTACTACTTATTTTTTTACAATGCAATCACTGGAAAAAATCAGAGTATTAAAGTCTGAGGACTTAACAATATTGATTATATCAATAATAAGAAACATTAGATTAAAACTTACAGCTCCCATTTATATCTGAGAACGGATGATGATGACTACAGGGCTGATATAGCTGTAACTAGTTGAATTTTTAGAAAAAAAAGGACTTCGCCAAGTCTTTTTTATAAGTACAAATGAATGTCAACGCGTACAAATAAATAACTCTAAATAAATAATATTATACACACATTATTAAAATTACTATCAAATAATATCAATAAAACTCATCTAATGTTAGAATAAACTAAACTAAATATTTAATTAGCAACTAACATTATTCTTTACGTAAACACAGGAATGGAAGTAGTTATTCCACAATCAAGAAAGTTAAGAACAAGTATAAGAGGAGTCTTCTCCATCTAAATCATTATCGTGATTATCTAAATAATCTAAATTATCGCAACAAAAGACTTGCTTCGAAACAGGTGTATCAAAAAGTAAACAATATTTTGTAATAAAAGCAGATCTTGAGGCAATTTGTTTTAATACTGCAGATTATTACAAGTTAATTAATTATTCATCATGTGTTTTTACCACATTTGTTAATATATTTTAAGTGGAAATCACATAGATAATATTATAATAAAGTCGATAATAAAAACTTTTTAAAAGTTGTTTTACTGCATCTATAATTTAAGTATTGAAAAGGTTACTGTAGTTTTCAGCTACAACAGATAAGTAAGAGATGAAGATCGAAGAGCTAAAACATATTAACAACATCATTTCCAGAATAAGCTAAAAGTTTATTAAAACTTAATAAACACCTATAGAACACCCTGGAATTCGACTAAATGTGCACTGAGTCATTTGAACTACCTTCCTTTCTTACAATCGACCAGACTTTTAGAAACAAAGATGAAGGAAAGGGTCTTCCACTCACCAAATAATTCTGTGAAGTATTTGCGGGAATTAGTGTAATGATGTAAAACTTCGATAAAGCATAAGAGATTGATGAATTTCTTCTGAATTCTCTGTCTCTCTCATTAACGGACCGAGATTAATAAAATCAGGTAAGTTTTACAAGATTTTTCATCTAAAAACTTAAATATTTATTTAAATTTTATTCTAAAACCTTCTTTAGACATTAATTTATATCGTTGATCGACATGATTTTATATTTTTACACAGGTTTTAATGAAATTCTATGAAAATATCACAATCTGATCCAGTGAGAACTTTTGAGATGGTTTTCTTTCAAAGAACAAAAAATTTTGCTTCAAAACCACATCGTATATCATTGTATAGACTTATAAATTTCATTTCGTTTATTCTAGATTATACGTACGCTTCATATAACACGGTTGATGCAAATTTAATTCTTCTTACAAACGCAACAAACATAGGTCACTAATTTGGTTTCTGGAGGTATCATTCAGTTATCCATCAGTTACATTGTCAATCAAACATTTTATTCAATAACCTCTATAAGATGAAAGTAAATACACGTCGGCCATATAAAAAACCACATACAAAAACTTTAAGCAACATCAGTTCAAATGAGTAATTTTGCATGTGCCAAATGGATCTTTATTAAGTGTTTAAATAAAAATTTATGGGTTGTGAATGACTGTTTTCCAGCATATTTTTTAGATAAAACAGAATGAACTCTGAAGAACCAATTTTGTTATTATGTTTTGCGTAAAAGAATTACTTACCTTTAATATTTGCTTGAGGTAATTGCAATAAAATATCAAAAAAAGTTTAATAATTAACAGAATGATTTAAAAATAATGTAAGATTAATAAATCAAATTTATAACATCCATATTAAAAGCAGAAGACCCATTTTTAAGCGTATTTCTAAAAAGTATAAGATTTATTTTCAGTAAAAGAAGTTTTCAATTATTATATTCAGTTTCTTCAAGTGGCGAATCTACGATGGATTTCCTCAAAATAAAATTTTTCAGTCAATTACTTCAGATGGTTTGTCCACCACGTTTCAATAATTATATTGACCTTTAACATTGTATATTACATTTAGGTTATAGAGATTTCCGGAGTTGTTTTTCCATAAAATATAAGTTGTATTGGACAGGTTAATTTGAAGAATATTCATGAGGTATGCGTTTTTTGGGTACTTGTTTTAACTAGATATATGAAACCCACACAAATTTAATGTTCGTTTTACCCACACGATTAAATACAATGATGTTCTCTTTCTAAAAAAAAGGATAATTTATTTATTTTAATTAATATTTTGCAAATAATATGCATTTACTTGATTAATATTAACTGCACAATTGTTCATTATTCGACGTACATGCTAATGTAAAATAGTACGTTAATAATTTAACGAACGAGAAAAAAATCCATTTCGGCACGACGGAAGGCGGAGGTAAATTTCACCAGTACTAAATATAAGATAAAAAAGATTTCCACCGTAAATTTAAGAATTTACACCATCAAATTTACTCAATACGACAATGGTTGCACGTGAAAAAAGTTTACCGTATGACAAGTCCCATCTTCTTAAAATTCCAGCAACATTTAGGTCATGCCTTGTCATAAGGGTTGGCATATCAAAAATTGTTTCGGACAAGGATTTTAGGTAATGTTTAGAGGACTGACGACCACTTTAAACCGATTCGATACTGTGCCTATTAAGGAAAGTATGATTCTTTCTGTTTTCGAAACCATATTTTTCCCATCCCCTGGGTCAAGGGTTGGTGGTATCAAAAAGGCTTATTTACATAAGTTTTAGCCCCCTTATCAAAATAATAATAGTAACTTTAAAAGAATTCGATATTTTACTAAATGAAAAAGTTATAGCAATATATTGTTTTTTTTTTCAAAAAAGCCCCCCATTTCCACCCCAGGGTCCGATTTTGCCCATTAACGAACTCGACCGAAATTTGGACCGTTATATTTTATTTATCAATTTGAAAGTGATTGGAGCAAATTTACGGTAGTTATTGAGTCCGCAAGAAAGTGAAATATATATATATATATAAACTTTTGAACTGACAGTGATTTTGGGGTCTGAAGGATGTGAATCACGAAAATATGTCGAAATTTTCCGGAAATCTTATCATGGTACCCATTACAGTAGGTAGTTTATGAAATCTATCTGATACATCCGTACATGGAGATATCTTAATTACGTAGTACTAATTACAATTAAAATAAAGAAACAAAGGCTGCAGCTGCATTAAATTCATTCACACGATGGTTTTCCTGGAAACAAGCGATAGACAACACACGTGGCTAATGGAATGTAATACATCAGGACTTTACTGTAACATAATGCACACAAACACACGCGTGCGCGCGCGCGTGTATATATATGTGTGTTTGTGTATGTGTGTGTAAATTATTATATATATATATATATATATATATAAAACTTTAAAAATTATAAAATGAAAAATACAAAATGTATAGATCACTTTTAAGACAGATATCAGTCTCTGTACATAGAATTACAGAGTAGACTGAAAATATAGTTTTGTTTGTGCTCGAACGATGAACTACGGAACATTTATAATGAACATGTTGCAGAATTCCAGTTAGGCATGTTTACATGTAAAATTCTATTAACTCTTGCTTAAGGATATTATAACATCATACCTGAAGGATACCTTCAGACACCAAACTGAAGAGAAATTTATTAAAGGATAATGACTATCAACTAATATGATGATATAATGTATATAAAGTTCTAAAACTGTTTTTTGGTCTATTTTTCTGGGTCCATTTTTATAGTGTTCAATTTCGTAGAAAATACTTATTATTGTTTCTTTAAATTTAAGGATTAAATTTTCTTTAATTATTTAAACTGTATTGTTAAGACTTTACTGATGACAACTCATTAATAAAACTTCGAAGAATTTTCCTTTTTTATTCTGATTTGAAAAGATATTCTCTAAGAAATAAGAAACGTATTCGTAATTATGAATTTAAAGTCTGATTTTCACTCTGACGTAAACAAAAGTCATGATTTCTATTTTCAACAGTAAAGTTTGAATTTGGATTTTTTAAATTCTTATGAAAACTTTCAATCACCAAAAAAAATCAGTGTAGTATGATAAAAGCAAATAATTCAAAAGATTAAAATAATCTGATCAGTAATGAAATTACTGAGAAATAATGATAATGGTGTAGTTGAATGAAGTTGCTATCTGTTACGATATTGGCCAGTAAGGTTAATCTGGTTAAATATTTGAAAATATAAAATTTTATCTGAAAATATATTTTTAATTAATAATAATTTACACAAAATTATAAATTGAAAAACTAAGCGTGTTATATACTATTTTTATTAAATAGAATTAGTGTATCAAAGTAAAAGGATTGATTATTTCAATTTTCTTTTTTCCAAGATAAAAGCATAAACTGATGTGTGTCGATATCCAATCCCGTTCCGCTGCAGAAGGTTGATACGATAACCGTTGTGAAGATAAAGAGAGAAAGAAGGTTAAAACTGAAAGGAAAGAGGATGAAATCTTTGCAAATAACACCCGCATCGGGTCGGTGTATTGGATAAAGAAAAAGGTATTGGAAAAAGTGTAGTGTGAGAGAAAATGGTATTGGAGTGTTCGGTGTGGTGCGAATGGACCGGAATCCAATTTGCACCAATCACAGACCGACTCTCTTAGGTGGACAAGACAAATAGCTCATCAAAAAGGGACATTTATTTCATTCTCTTCGTCTGAACAAACATATTTATTTCCTTCTTTGCTTATACTTTTACATAACATAAAAGCTGCTAAACATTTTGTCAGTTTTAATAGTTTAGGAAACCTAATATTGAATTATAATTATATCATATAATATAATTATATTATATTATAATTATAATTCAATTTTTGAATAACATCATCAAAACAATTCCCGCGGGCGTTAAAGTTCATTATTCCACAATGCAGTGAATTAGTGGTTTGTTAATATTAATATAAAAGTTGTTAATTTTAACGTAAATTTAATTCGGAACAAAGCATCGTCGAATAATGAATTCTATTAACAATACACAGCAGTAACAATAAACAATCGGTTGGAAAATCGAAATAGAAATAATAAAAGCCTATAAATAATGTAACAAAGAAGTTAAAATTATTTAGAAATGATTTTTAAAAAACAATTAGTAATTAAAATATAATTTAATTTCATATAAGTAATATCTATGATAAAAAATATTTAAATATTTAACTCTGGATTTTTGGTCGTTTATAACATTTTTTATCAAAGTCTGTGAAACGAAAATATGAAGCCTGACTTTGAAGCTAAATATCCTGTAAGTGTAAAAAAAAATAAAAAAAAAATAGGAATTTAGTCTTGTTTAAGCTTGTTCCTTTCTTAATTATTTAATTTGAAATTTTGTAATAACAAACATAAGGTTTCTTCAAGTTATTATTAAAGGAAAACATACGAGTAGTAGATTTGTATCGTCATTTTTTACATTTTAACTTTGATAATATAGACGGAAAATAGACTACAGACTTACCGCGAAAAAAGTTTCCTTCCTAACGGATGTTATCATATCGTTGGTTTTTTTTTTAGTATGTCACCGATTTTATAGTTCTGTTCTTCAAGGTTGTACAGCAAAATTGTTCAAATCTGTTATCTCAGTGTTGAAAACGAAGGAAAAAATAACTACACTAATTTTGTAAATAAATGGGAAGAATTGATGAAAGCGACAAAAATATTTTTCTACACATTTAAAAGATGGAAAGAAAAGAATGCGTCGTTATACAACCGTTTTATAAGATTGTCGTAAACATACTACAGCACATTATTTTGATTGCAAAGGGTACGAGATTTTGAGAAATTTTTTGAAAGTTCTCAACAAGTATTGTGCTGTAATAGAACTCTAAAAATATTTTAAAAAAAATATATATAACGAAGCTGAAAATACAGAAGGATATACCACGGATCGCGCTCCTAATATTAATTTAATTCTTGAATTTGCTCGGGTATTTCAAGAGATGATGGGGTTACAACTAAAACTTTGGAGAAGATATGGAACTCTAATCAATACACTTTTGTTTAGGAAATTTCGCAAAAAAAACAAAATATGCAATTGTCAGGGATATTAGAAAATGCTGTGAAGCCTGAAACAAGAATTGTTGTTTGATGGAATTCCAGATGATAACCGAATCCTTAACAACGGTAATTAATGGAAATCGATAAACTTTCATCCAGCAGGAAGAGATGATGTGATTTACATTATGGCTGTGTGATTTGCTTTAGTAAAAAAAAAAAAACTTTATTCTTACATTTCTTTTGTCCCCAGTTTTTATGTTAAGTAATTTAAGTTAAATACCAGTTAATTAAATTGGAGTTCTGATTTTTTTATCTAACAACTTGTGAGAAGTAAAGTAAGCATTTTTAATATAAATTTTCTGAAAATTAATTTAGCCCATAGCTAAATTTTATTTTATTAGGTTATTATATCGGCTGTTAAGCTCATTTGTTATTATAAATCGAGGAATTCAGCAAAATATAAGATTTTTTTGTTAAAAATCGCTTGAACACACACACACGCCCGCGCGCGTCACGCACACACACATGCACACATACACGTACAACAGATTCACCCACTCACTGCTCCAATCATGCACGTTCGCACATATGAAAGCCATATTTGGATGAAGTTATAAGACTTACAAACTAAAAAACTAGCTAAAGAATTTTTGCAGAACATAAAACGGGTCTTTGTAGAGCGTATCGGCTGTTCATTTGGCAACTCAGATTTAGACAGAAACCCGGCGCGAGGCTTCGAATAGTTAGCTTTGATGGCGTTCGTTAGAGGTTAGCAACAGTAGCGCGTGGGAATTTCATTCCGTAACTGGGTTCGTGCTGTCAATCGTCAGTGCTTGTACAATCAGCACAAAAAGTGAAAAGCGATTACCGAGAAATTGTGTTTATACTGAGCCTTTATATTGTGTTTATATGGTCTATTTTAAAACATAAATGTGTTCGATTTATATCAAATTGTAAATATGCTTCCTAAAAAATCTGGGCGACTGGATAAGCTCTTATCAATAATTGTGTCTATGACTGTACCGTATCTGTAGCTGGGTTGAGTTTATGTCATTGGTGAATACACATGCGTACTCCTCGCTTTGGAGGGGGTAATTTTACGATTTATAGCGGGCGGCGTGCGAGAGAGGTAAACTGATAGGACGGGTGGAGTAGATAGTCATTCCTTTACGAAAACATCTCATACAGTTCCGTATACTTACATTGTATGCAGTTATTATAAGATATTTTCAGGTTAGTTAATAGCGTGATAAGCCAGCCGTCAGCCGAAATGCACAACAATACGCCGGTCGCTATACACAGCTATCTCCAGTTGCCAGTAATATACGGCCAAACTTTAGTACATGAATATACGGCCAAAATATTCTAAAGTTTGTTTTAACTTGTCCGCTGTTTGTCTAATGATGTTGAGATTTAATGAGTGTTTATTTTCATTATGTAATGATTGTAAAATGATATTTGTTTTTACATTGAGTTAGTTAATGAAGTTCATTTTTACCCCAAGATTGTGTTGTTATTAATTATAATGTATTGGAAACCAAACATAAAAAAATAATTATTTTACAATAATGTAAAAATTAACAATTTTCAGATTGCAGTCTGTTTAAAGATTAATAAAAACTGAGCTTTAATGTAGAAGGCGGTTTCAGACTCGAGGCTGTAATGTGAAAGAACTAAATGTCATGGAAGGCTATCAAAGAATGGAGATACTCGATCATCTCCTACTGATTGGAGACTATATTTAGTTTATTATTTACTACAGAATAGGAAACCACTTCTTCAGTCTCGTCAGTAAAGCTTGCATGAAGAGCTTGTTATTCTTGGAAATAGCTAAGATATTTTAGGAATTTTGACTCATACCAAGTTACTTGTAACTATTACGGTTACGGCACCCGACTTACATGCATACCTAATTCATAAAAACAAGTTTCAGATTATGTGATTCTTTGCTTTTTGCAACTATATTTCTACTTTCGAGTCATTACCGCAATAGCACTGTTGAAACATCAACCAGTGTCGAAAATAAATATTAACATAAAAGGCCCCCCAAATAGCTGTTTTGGTTTTGCAAAATGTGAATAACCTTATAGAATCCTCTTAAAAATTAATAAATGTACTCAATCGACTGATAAAGTAAAACGTATGCGTCAATGAGCACGACAAATTGCTGTCAAAAACAGTATTACACCGTGTGATTATTTGAAAATATTTGAACTTTGTATTTGAAATCAATGAATGTATAATGCCAATTTATGACATTATATTACCAGGTATACCCTTTTTTTATGCAATTCATTTATTATGAAAAATGATATAAAGACATTTATTACATTATTTTTATTTATTTAGGATGTCAAATATAATTAGATCTTTTATACGTTTAATTAAAAAAAAAAAAAATTAAAGGAAGTAACATATTAAACACGTATAGATAATTATATTTGTGTCATACTAGATAGCCACTTTAATGTTTAACTTTGTTTCAATTTAAAGTTAACTAGACTCGGCTGTATAACTCGGCAACTACAAGTGCTTTAGAGAAAGGTCTAAATAATTTGATTGATACACTTTGCACTCAAGCACTTTGATATGCGAACTCGAAGTCATATTAGAAGTAACGTTGCAGAGTCTATAAGATACTTATTATTATAAAATGATTAGTGAACATAATTCAGATGCTAAGTTAATAAAACATAGTACTCTAATTACTTAAAAGAAATGTTTTACTGATGATAAATAAAATTTAATAGCGAGAAAGATAGCAGACGAAGGCGTACGCAGAAAAATGTAATTTATTATTAAGTAAAGAACAGAAGAGAACGCTGTAAGTCTGAAAAGTGGTGTATAACTAAGATTAAAATGAATGATAACACCGTTTAAAAAGCATAATATATTTAATGCCTTAAAATATACACAAAAAAGAATCAAGATGTATTATTAATGTAAGAATTGCTTAAATGTACTGAATTTAACAATAATAATAATAATAACAACCAGCTGTTTACAATAGTTCAATCCGAGCTGATAATATTTTCGTTTAAAAACTGAATATATCACAATATTTAATTTCTGATACTATTTCCTGAGTATATATTTCATTACACTGGGTTGACCTTTCTTAAAAGTATCTGTTTTGTGAAAAATTATATTTAGAGTTAGGCAATGGGTGGATTAGATTCGAGCTTATGTTAAAAACATAATTCATTGTTAGAAATTGAGAAGACTTAATTTCTAGCAATTTTTATGATTAAATTTTAATTATACTGTATATATCTATATATATATATATATATATATATAGGCACTGTCAAAAAAATTTCGGGAATTATAAAATAAAACGCACAATTTCTTTTATTTATCAATATTTACTATGCCACCTTCAAACTAGGCCCCATTTGATGAAATACACATACGCCAGCGTTTTTCCAGTCTTCGAAATACTTTTTATAGGCGTTTACCGATATGGCTTTCAGCTCCTTCCACAAATTTTGCTTTATGGCTTCAATAGTGACAAAACGGGTACGCCGGAGAGGCAATTTTAGCTTTGGGAACAGACAGAAGTCACACGCGCTATATCTGGTAAATACGGTGTTTGAGCGATGGTATTCATTGCGTTTTTGGCTTTAAATTTGGCCATAATTGTCGTTTTACGAGCTGGCGCATTATCGGGTAAAATCCACGAATTTTTCTTCTTGAACTTTAGGCGCTGCTGATAGGTTTTATCATGCAAATGCTTAAACACGGCGAAACAGTATTATTTATTGACCGTCTGTCCCTCTGGAATTAATTCGTAATGCACCAAACCACAAATATCGTAGAAAACATTGAGTAGCATCTTGACTTTTCAGTGACTTTGACGTGGTTTTTCGATTTCGTCTTGTCTTTTGTCCTCCATTATGATGACTGTTGAATTTTTTGCATGTCAAACTCGTAGACATATATCTTGTCACCAGTTATGATGCGTTCCATGAATGTAGAATCAGAACTGGCGCGATCTAGCACGTTTAAAGAGACTTGCTTACAGTACTGTTTTTGAAGAAAATTGAGATTTTTTGGAACAAGCCGTAAGGCGACGTGTCTCATGCCCAAAATATCCACCAAAATCGTACGAACAGACTCGTGAGAGGTGGTAAGGACGCGAGCTATCTGTCTTAAGCTGGAATGGCGATTATCGAGCACAATTCCCTTCACTTTTTCGATGTTTTCATCGGTTGAAGAGGTCGAAGATCGTCCAGAACGAGGCATGTCTTCGACGATTTCTCGAGCCTCCTTGAACGCTTTGTACCACTCTTAACCACGTGTTTTTAATAAAACTAATTCACCATAAGTCTTTTCTAACATTTTTAGAGAGTCGGCACACGAAATTCTGTTCACAACACAAAATTTAATGCAAAAACTTTTTTCAATAATTTTGTTCATTGTAAAACTCGTAATGTACCACTAAAGTGGACTAATTCAACCAGCTGCTGTAAACAAACTGGTAGACAGCTCGTGCTCGTTTTGAGAGTAGTAATTAAGTACAGTCTTTTAAAATACAAATTCCCGGTATTTTTTGACAGAAATATATATATATATATATATATATATATATATATAAAATATCTTTTCCTTTTTACAAATTTTCGATTATATCGATTTGGTGTTACATCAAAGAGAGAATAAGATAATGCGGTAGGTCAACTTTAAGTACTTCCATAGTGATGAGAAATGTGTAAGTCATTCTCACAAAAAATTCAGCTATATTCTTCAGAATAAAATATTATACGTGAAGTCGGATTTTTCGAATTGTTTTTTCTATCTATTAAAAGGTTTTATAATAGTGAGGGGAAAAAATGTATGGTTTCTTTATTTTCACAATCAAATGAGTACGTTTACTTTTAGACATTCAGTTCAGGTTTAGACATATATTTTATGTTTTCTCTAGTATTTTAAAAACAGTATACGTTTACTATTGTTGCCTAAATGCAAAACAACAGTGGTATCTGCCCGACTTTCAGTTTATTATTTTCTTACTCTCTTTTGTGAAATAATAATTCACTAAAACCATTTGGTCAATCGCTGTAAACTGATTGGTCGGCTCAATAAAAGATCGATTTTTGCTCTTTGATTTACTAATTATAGATTAAATTCCTACCGGCAAGGATTTGACTTTTTGTTCATCTTTCTCTTCATCTTCTTCTCTAATTTTGAACGAATAATGTTTGAAGGCAACGTTCCTGCCATGGAGGCAGGCAACGTTTGGAATATGTAAAACAAATTGTTAGGGGTGTAGGATGTAGGGGCTATACCGAAATGAAACGACTGGTACTAGTCAAACGACTAAAGACAAAAAATTGTTTGAAATTTAATCAAAAAAATTTAAAAAAATTTGAATTAGTTTTTATTTTAAATATTTAATGTAAATGATGATTCCTGAGTGCACGGATATTTGTATGTTTTGTGCAGTATTATTTAAGATCATGTAAATACTAGTTTTTTTATTATTATTTAAGCATGTTTCTACATATTTTTTATTATTTTTTCCGAATATTTATTTTTTTCTTTTTAATTAGGACTATGTATTTTTTTATATGGCTATCTCTGCTGTTACCGATTTAATCATTTTGTACAAAACTGAGAGAATGAACATGTTATTTAATTTTTGACAAGAAAACTCAGATTTCTTTCCTATATGTGATAATAGGAACAAGGTTAAGAGGGATACATTTTTATCTTTGTAATCACGGTTCTGATAACTATTAATTTATGTACGTTTGGGTGTTTCATGTTGAAGTCCTGCGAATATAACTGATAGTTGTTGTTAGTGTTTGTTTATTATAAATTTAGATTGTTATTACTAAATTTTTTACGATTAAATCTAAAAAAAATGTTGAATTGAACATTTTCTTCATGCTCAACTGTGAACATTATCCTACCCCCTCTATTTATTACTGGCTATTTTGAGAAAAAACCAATGAAATTTTTTATCATTTTTCCGTCGTTTTGGTGCCAAATTATACATCTTTTTTTGTAGAAATCTTTATCCCAAAAATGAAGACCTAGATAAACGTATCCTTTGTTCTACTTTTCTACTTAACTCAAATTACGACACTGATAATTTATTCACTCCATGTGCTGTTTCTAACCAACGATACTCCACTTAAAGTATATCTTCAGTAAAAACATACTTAGTAATAATCACAACAATAATTATTATTATGGTTAGAGCTACTTATTCTACACTTTTTTATTATTTTGTTTATCAAATGGAAGATTTAAGATTTCTTAATTTCCTAAAATAAATATTCCTGACTGAAATAGATGTTACTTGAAAATTAAATTACATATTAATAGCTCGTAAAACTCTCCAAGTGGGTGAGGGCAATAAGAAAATATTAATAATAGAGAAGCTACTGCAGAACTTTCATACCGGAGTGAAGTCGTGTTTGATTAACAAGCAGGTTTCTGTTCACATGTTGGAAATAGGAAATCCCATCGGGTTAGGAGTAATAAGTATTGCATAAAATAAATGTTTATTTTACTTTATGACTAGTGCTCTAGAATAATAGCGGGTATTGATTCTACCTGAAGTCGTGTAAATGTCATATAAGAGCGCTGCAGTTGATTAATAAAAAAATGCTTTATTACTAGTATTCTTTTTTTGTTTTTGTTGATGCTTCAACAAACATTCACTTTCAAATATTTCTTTGATTTCAAACAAAAATAAAAATTTTCAATATTAGGGATAATGATGATTATAAGTTGTTTAAGTTATATTAAAATATTGATAATACCCAAATATTTGTTCTGGTACTTTGAATTTATTCGTGAGAGAAGTTGAATTTTTTTATTAATTGGTTTACGTCGACTGTATATAATAGCAAAGACTGCTATGTCTGTAGGTATATATTTTTTTTCAGTGTAAAGATAAATGTGGCAGTTAAAATAATAAAATAAATATTTAGTAATAAGTCCTAAAAAATATAGGTGTTTTTGTGAAAATTAATTTCATAATTTTCATAAATTGTTTAAAAACAAAGTTCTTGAAAACGTTATTGAATGGCCAGTTTTATTCCGAACAGTAACAATTAGAAATAATTATGTTTATTTTTAGGCGTACAGTTTAAAGCACGTGACATTTGTACAATCATTTCTGTATTTAATTGCTTCTCATTTCTACTGCTGTTACGTAGAGTAATGACACTTGTTTTAACAAATTTTCAAACATTTGTTTGCAAATTAAATACAGTTAATAGCACAAGTTGTTGATGCTTAGTTTTATTTATTCGATACCATTTTTGAAATATTTATGTCCGGAATAAAAACAGATTTAGTGTTATACGGTACTTCTGTTATATTTTTGAACATCAATTTTCATCATAATAACTATTTTAAATGAAATGCTAAAAAATCAGATCGATTAATTTTATTAGAATTATGTAAGAATATATTTTTAATATTTAAATATTACACTGAAATAAATGTCACGAAATAAACCATTATTAATATTACAGATGCTGTTTTTATATATTGAAGGAGTAAAATTACAATATATTTCATATAAAGAAGAAGTTCTTGATAAAATGAAGTTTTTAACGTAAAATTATCTACCCAAAGATGTTTAAAACATTATATCCATTAAATGTTGACAAATTCATTTGGATGTTGTTCAGAAGATTCAAAGCTACGTAACTTGGATGATATTCAGCCTGTTTTTCCATTATAAACATTCAGTTAATCTTGAATTGTCTTCTTGAACAGTTGATATTTTAAAATTATTATAGAAAAATGTGTTACTATTGACCGTATCATACTCGAGGTATCAAAATTTACTGCTGATTGAATTTTTTTCTAAATTTTAGTGTATGAATTTTTCGGTGTACTTCAAAGGCAGACGCCTCAATTGCCGATACGCTGTAAGATTGTACAATAGCAGCTTAATCTTAGGTAATCCTACTGACTTACGCCACAGTAGCCTACTCAACCTTCAAAATTTCAAATTCAGTGACTTTCTTTTGGTGACAATATCCATAGGTCGAGTAAGACATCGATTTGAATGTAAGTAAAAATCTAACTTTAACTTTTCGTATGCGTACTTTTGTTTTCAAATTACAGAGTAAAAGTGATATAAGCCGATTTATTTTTTCTACAGTTTTTAGAAAAAATGTACTACGTAAAAAGTTTGAAAACTTAGGAGCAAACTTTAAGGAAAAATCTTGTTAATTAGCTGCTTAAAAAACTTAATGTTTTGTAAGGTAATTCACAACTTCTATCGCTTCACTTTTAGTAAAAATGGTAGTTATCTTGGGAAACGTTTTCAAGATGGAAATTTCTGCTTGTTATTTTGAATTAATTTGGGCAATTTTTAAAAATAATATTACTAAAATCTTTTTATTATGCTCATCTATCTAATTTAAATAATACGAGGCGTATTTAAATCGACTTTTTTTCTGAGAATAAATAATCTGAATTTAAAGTAACAAAATGATATACTGCACTTCGCCACACAAAATAATTAACAAAAAGCAGAAGAGGTGAAACAATGAACACGTACTACGATTTTTAATGATAAGTAGAAAAACTTTACAATATGAAAATAGGTGTAAAAGATTGCACAATATAATTTTAATGAGTTATTTTTATGAATTCTATTCTCTACAAAACTTGTAAGATACTATATTTCTTTATTACAATATTGTGTTTGGGATAATTTGACTAAAATTTCTAAAGTTTCTTCTTAAAAGTTATAAGATTTGTATTATAGCATAACGTCAGTGATAGAAAAAAACAATGATATCGCATTAAATGTATTCTAAGTGTAATTTTGCATTTAAATCAAATTTTATGGATAAAACAAATTGACATAAAAAATTATCACAAAAATAAAATACAAATAGTTTTTCGTACAAATAAGGTTTTTTGTAACTTTTCTATTTTGATTCCATTTCCTTGATTTACATTTTAAGTACAAAATTACAATTATCAATAAACTTTACGATGATAAGCGCCTTAACGTGGAACACTTTGTGAATAGTAAAATATTTTTTACAGCGATTCAGGTTATATACATTGCATTATACTGGAATACAAAAAAAGACGCATCTGTCCGTACGAGTTTATTATTTAATTAAGTAAGCTACAAAAACGTAAATATCCCATTTTTCTACGAAGTGGGGTTTAAACCTTAGTATGTCTCTCTTTATGTATAATGTAAAATAGAATAATTGAAATATATATAAATATATAAAAAGTATGTTTTTCCTTCCTCTTTATGTAGTTATACTGCATCTATACAATAAAAGAAAATTATGTTAATCGGGTCAAATTTTGCATGTATGGATATTTGCAGATATTGACGTTGCATGATATATTCCAACAAAAATACTCAAAATAAATTCTGATTTTTGCCTGATATCTCCAGACTGAATTGATTGATTTGGAAAAAAATTAGCATGATTATTTCTTTAAAAGGGATAACAATGCTATTTCATTTTGGTCGCAATCGGTCGAGGGGGGCAGGGAGATAAGAATCTTATGATCCGTATCTCAAAAGTTTACGCAAAGGTTTACATTTTTTTAATATAATTTCATACCACTCAGGTATTTAAGATACTTTCTTATTTCAACCCTCAAAAATGGGTGGAGACCAAAAACTCTTCTTTTTTTTGCCGTTTCTGGACTCTGTCACATTATTGTACTAATGATTCCGTGACATTAGTACGTCCCTTTGGTTATATATTTGAGTAATTACAATCAGCAGCGTGGATAATAATTCTAATATTTTTATTTTTGATTAGATAAAATTTTGCTTCATCTCTTACGATTGGATTAATCAACATTTACGAAATTGTGTGAAATAACTGCTAAATTTCCGTCATTGATACAATTTAATTTTGGTTAAATTCATGCGTCATGGTGGGGTCATCATGGGTCTCGCAAGTTATAAAGTTTTTTTTTTTTTGCTCAATAATAATTATAATTACAATCGGCACTCCTGCGGAGCCATAAGTAAGTTTCCTGATAAAATCACGTGATAAGAAGGTCCTTAAGCAACCCCCAAAATAAATAACACACAATAAATAGTTGCAAACAAACTATTTCAAACAAACTAAGTCAAATATGAAATTTCAAGCTCAGTCATAAATCACAAACCATTAATTTCAGCACCATATATTTATAAAGTGGAACGCCTTTTTTTACGTAATTTTATACTCACACATTTTAATTTCCCTCTTAATTTTCTTCCTAAATAGGAGGTACTAGGATTACTAGAATAGAATACTCAAATAGGATTACTAGAGTTGAATAACCTTGCCAACTTTGCTGGGAAAGTTGTGAAATTCTTTGCTGCCTTTTTACAACACAAACACAAAATATGTTTGTTCACCTCTAAGTTATTTATAATTTTATTAACTAACAATACTTGTAGATACTGGATTAATAGTATAGCGTTACTGTTAGCCGTTGAAATACTTACATTACCTGAATCACTTTTGATTATATTTATATCTTGTAGGTAGATAATTTACATGGAATATCTGTGTTTATTAAATCATAACATATAATTTTACTGAAATAAGGTAATCAATTTCTCATACTTAAAAAAATAGAACAAATGCTGATAAAATCATGAAGGACGATATTAGTATTCATGAAAAAAGTGAAAGTGCTTGCTAAATTGACTCTAATTTCGTAATGTATGCAAATCTAATTGTAACTGCGAAATTCAGGAAACGAAAAGAAAATTTCTTTCTTTAACTACGTAAAATCAAATTAATAGGACTGAAAAAGAACCACACCTATATATTGGCAAATATGGTATAAATAAACTTGTTTCTGAAGTTAATGCAAAAATATAATTAAAAGAAAAGTTAAATAAAACTTTAATTTAATAAAACAATTTATGAAAAAGTTTACTTCTGTCAATGTTAAATTTAAAAAATTTTGAAAAAAGAAATGTATTAAAAATGTTCATTTGTTACAATTCATATTAGTGACTACTGTTTTAAGTGTTTTAAACCGTTATTAATTGTTAATGTTTTAAAACATTATTTATTGTTTTTAATTTTTTTATTGTTAAAATTAATTTGTATAATTCATATTTTAACAATTTATTCTTGAACTACAAACTTATCATGAATATCATGTTTGCTACAATTCTGTTAAATTTAGAAGTCAGGAAGGGCAAAAAGTTTCTCACAAATCCCTTCCTCATAAGCCCAGAAAAACCTACAAAAATGAGGTTCAAGCTTGGATATATAAACATATTATTGTGTTTCTACATCTTTCTTCACTGAGATGGTGAGGAATATAACACTTACATACAACAATAAATATTCATACAAAATGATTACGGTTAAACCTCTAATCTAACAGTTTTGAAAAAAAAAAGAAAAAAATATACAATTCTTATTGTATATGTTTTACGTTCAGTAAACTAAATCTAATGATTTAAAATTTCCTGGAATTCTTTTCTTGATGAAATAATTCACCTCAGAAACTTTGAACCTTGTACGTGTGAATATGAAAATGGAGTTTTGCAGCTATGAAAAATGCCATGCCTGACAGGGATTTAAACTAGGACCCCTGGGTGAAAGACCGAAACCTCGGCCTTTAAAGATTTGATAGTTCCTCACATTTAGATATTTTCTCGTTGTTTATTTAAAAAAAAAAAAAAAAATCATTTATTTAATAAATGACAACTATTTCATAAGACAGATGATACGTATAGAATAAAAAAAACTTAAAATTAAAATACAAAGAACAAGAGGTAAATACATAAAACCAATTGAGATAAAATACACAAAGATAAAGGGAAACTGCAGGGAGTACACCCAAATATCAGTAATAAATAAATTTAACAGTGAATACTATTGATCAATTCAGAAAAAGGGGCATTACTTACAATAAATTCGAAACCCAACTCACATTTGTAAGCTTAATAATGGAGTGAACTATTCATGAGTAATTCATCAGTTAAAAGTAGATTAGAGTTTTTAAATTTATTAAGTTCCAATGACTAAAATTTCAGTTTCAAACCTTTGTTCTCATTAAGTACTTTGAAATTACTATTAAAGGCATGATTTTTATTAATTAAATGACAGGCATAACTAGAACCCCTAATATTATTGGAACAAAAAGATTTCTTGTCCCTTATACGTTTTATAAAAGATCCATCAGTCTGTCCAATATAAACGTTATCACAAAATCATATTTAAGTTTGTTAATTCCTGATGTTTTAACTTTATCGGTTTACTTTTGTTTTTATTAATGAATTTACCTAGAAAATTATTAGATTTGAAAGCAATATCAAAATCTTTGAGTCTGAAAATTTAATAATTTTTTCTTATAGGATTACTTATATGAGTATTTGAAAAATTCTTTAGTTGGAGTGAATTACATGAAGGAAAAACTTTGCTAATTGCAGTTTTTTTATAATTTATTCTGAAGCAGTTGAACAATTAGAATCGTTTGGTAACAATTATTTACAGTTATTTATCTTACAATATTAAGTTCTTTCTCAAAATTATCATCTGGCATCGGAATATTTAGGAATCTATGAATATAACTATTAAAATCCGCTAATTATGTGAAAATGAACGTAACGGTGTAATATGAACGATAATATCAGTGTGTGATGTATTTTTAAATATATTTTTCTATTAATTTTAGTAATATTTCAATTTGAAAAGATGATAGAATTATTTTATTCCACTTCCAAAGTAAGAACTACATTTTTGGGTAATGTGTTAATAAAATTCAAGAATATTCCTAGTTGTCTCAAGGTACCCGTAAACAACCAAAAATGTTATCCACTTATTTATATCAAAATTTTAAGAAAGGATGAGTACACATTTTGTTTTCTAAATCATTTATAAAAATTTCAGCAACTAACAAATAATAATAATAATAATAATAATAATTCTGTTAGTTGGTGAAATTTTTATAAATGATTTAGGTAACAAAATGTGTGCTCATCCTTTCTTCAAATACTTCATATTTTGATATAGATACGTGGACTATGTAGATTATACATAATTTGATCCTGTTTCGGAATGTATGAGTAAATGTTATTAAATTTTGTAAACATAGCATCGTTGTAAATTATAATTTAAATATAATATTGAAACTACCTTACCAGTCAATTAGTATGATCCCTCCAAGCTATTCAACCATCTTCAGGAGGAAATTTTTCATATAAATTAATGTTAAAATATAAAGTATAAATTACTTAAAAATTTTGTTTATATTTTAATATTAATTTATATGAAAAATTATCCTCCTGAAGATGGGTGAATTGCTGAAAATGTTACAGGAAATATACTAGTTGATTGGTAAGGTGATTTTAACATTGTATTTAAAGTAAATGTTATTGTTAAACTGAAAATAATTTTGATTCAAGGAAACATTTAATTCCTCAACTATCTCAATTCTTGTAACTTCTTTAACTTGTTAACAATATTGATAACCTTTTGTGTTGGTAGGAAACAAAGTTTTTCCATTAAAAGAAAGCAAAATACAATTATCCTGAACATATAAATCCTTAATATTTTCAACTACTGTTGGATTTTTAATACCAAATTACGGTTGAAATTTACAATAAGATTGGGTGTTATTAATTATCCTTCTAGACAATTTAACAGCAGGAACATTAACATATGAAACTACTAGTCTAAATGAACGATTTTCTTTATGTAATTTAATAAGAGGGTATAATTTGGGTCTTTGCGGATTCATTGCTGTTAACGTGAAACTATCAATCTTCCTGAAAATAGAACAATTCTTAATAATAATTTTTTAATCTTTATTTGTTATTAATCTTTTTATTTTATTTTGTTATTATGAATTTTTACTAAATAAAGACGTAATCCGTCGATTGTTTATTTTTTAACCGAATAATCCCTGTTGTTTCCTTAATGTTATAATAACTATAATTGTTGTCCCTGTTATTGCATAATAGAAGAGAGAAGACAAAGTAGGTCATAAACTTTATACCCTGATAAAGGGTATTTCGATGGGAGGAAACAGATAAATAGTAAATATGATTCGAGAAGATTCAGTTAATGAAATTTTTACTCTAGTTTCTCTTAGTAGTGAAATTATAATTAAAATCCTACTTGAATAACCTGATAATAGTAACGAAAATTTTTATCGCATTTAATTAGCAGTCTATTTAAATAAGAGTGAGCAAATGATAAATAAATAAAAATCTATTTCACTCAAATCGATAAACTCTTTGAAAATGGATAAAAATAATAGTCATATAAAACATGAGCAGTGATATAAAAAAAATTAAGTTTGATGATTAAAATTACTTCATATGCGGTTCCTTTATGGCTCTTTATATGATATGGTAGGAGTAATAAAATTACTCCCATGATTCTATACCGTAGAGTAAAATAAATCTTTCAATTTCTTTATTAAAATTATCTTAAGCTTTTGGGAATATACCTAACATATTTGACGTAGTTAAGTTGATATTTAATTTTTAACTACTAACTTAAGAATGTATAATTCATTTTTAATATAAACAATTCTACATATTTTAATAATAATTAAAATGTTGTATAATTACAATAAAACGGATGACATAAAAGTTAACATTAAATAGGTAATCTTTGTATAAGAAAAACTTTTTTAAATGTTCTTTTAACCAAATTAAAACTTTTTTATTAAATATGAGTGAACACAAATGTAAAATATATGGCTAATTTATTCTTTTTAATACTTTTATTTATAGTCGCATCAACAATTTAAGTCATTAGCGACTTAACATCAGTGTAATTAATGTAACTGTACCGGTAAATTTGTAGTCTTGAATAAATACAGGTCACCTATTTCTGAGACGTCTGATTAATTAAAACCCAACCACCGAAGAACACTGTTATCCACGATCTAGTATTCAAATACGAATAAAAGTAACTACTTTTATTAGAATTTGAATCTGAGAACTTCGACTTCGAAATCAACTGATTTACGACGACGAATTTACCGCAAGACCAAATCTGTAGGTTATTGTTAATTTTGAATGCAATAGTTTATTAAATTAATGGTATTATTAATAGAGACCCATTTTAATTAAACAAATAAAATTATGCTTTCAGAATATCTTACAGAATTTTTGTGCAGTTTCATCTTACTCGGTTGCTAATAGCGGAGTTAAGAATCGGACCGTCTTGAAGCTGTTAGGAAATTTCATAACGTGATCGAATTAGATATGTTAGTTCCTTTAGTATTCCGTTACTGATAAATTTCTTATATTTTCAAATTTCATACATTTTGTGTCGAGTACAAGACTTCATTTGCATATTATTGGTATAGCTTTTTATGTATCTGCCTGTAAGAAGTGATCTACAGAGTTCGAGTATATCGCTTATGGTAATTGTGCATTCGGTAGGCCCATCACTAAAATTTAATTTATATGTATTCCTGAATTTGTTTATTTTTAAGCGGATAATTTATTAACTTGTCGTATGTATTTGATTCTTTAATTATGCTTTTGAAAACTATAATCAACATTTTTCCTGAAATTTTCCGCAATTTTGTGCAAAAATTTGTCGATATTTTTTACGGTTATATATTTTCTATTAGTAGAATAGATCTGCATTTTTATATATAATAACAGAAGTTTAGATACTAGTGAAGATAACGTCATAATTGTTTTTAATCTGTAAATATATTGAAACAAAAACTATTAAAAAAAATCCTATATCCCCATGTACTGTACTGAAAGAGTATGAAAGATACAGATATGAAAGGATATGAGCTAGGTTAAATAACCTGTATGCTTCTATTTATGACTATATTCCATGGAATGTGTTCAACTACACGTGCGATTAATGGATTAGTACACCATTCGTTTGTGCTTAGGTAGAAGCTTGTGTTTTACCGTAAAAAGTTTCTTATCGAATTATTAAATCTTCAGTAAAGGTATCAAAGCTTAATGGAATCAGAAGAGTTCTCACTACATGGCATATAAGGACATAATAAACTTAAATCCTTATTTGCTTGTAATCATTTTATGATTACAAGCGTTAGTAATTCTAATATGATTATATCGCGATAGTAAAATCAGATAACAAGAGAAAATCCTGAAGGTAAAATTAATCAAAAATAATTTTTTAACTAGGCAATCAAGAAATGTTTACTTCAAAATAATTCTTTACACTTTAATAAATAATACCTTTTCTCATGAATTTTATAATTTATTATAAAATCACCATCTTCTTATAATTATAATTATTGAATTTTATCAAATTAAGATTTCATTAAAAAAATTCGGGTCAAAAAACTTGGAATAAATCTGTTATTTACCGTTAAGAACAGATCAGAATAATAACTCGGCTAATTAAAATCTACAAAATTTTGTTTTATTCTATTTCTCATAAGTTCCTTTCATCGATATTTATTCTTATACTCATAATGAACTCTGATTCTCTCGATCTCATAAGTTAATTTTTTATTATACATCATCTCAGATTACAAGTAACTTTTTCACAAATGAAAAAAGCTTAATATTATTCATTAGAGATAGAATTATTTTGTAAAGTCATCGTGTAAACTAGACTTCAGAATTAATTGCCCATTATTCTAAATGTATCTAAGTAGTATCATGTAAATTAAAATGAACAGCGCTTCAACCCGTCATGTTCCACTTGGTGTATGCGCGTGTGCGTGTGTGTGTGCGCGCGCGTATTTTGTAGATTCGTATAAAACTAACAAAACATAATGGCTTGACAGCTACTGGCTTAATGTTCAAATTTAGCTATACTGTAAAGCTAAAAATACTTGGCAAGCATATCAATGCGCTATGGTTTTTCATTTACACTTTCGCTAACGTATGATAGATATCTTACAAGATCACTGATAATTAACAGTGAATTATTGCAGTGTTACGAGATCATGGCACTGGATATTTAATTTTTTACCGATTGTTTTCTTTAAATGTATTTTAGTAACTGTGGATTTCTTGTTCCAGATATTTATTAATGAAAATACGTGGGCAGTATCACATATTATCAGTAATTACTCCAGTATTATCATAAAAAAAAGTCATAAGATCGATTGGATACATAATATAATGTTGAATTAATTTTATCATACGTATCATAGAAAGTATACTTGGTAGAAATATGAAAATTTTTCCCGTAAAAGTTCTTCAAAATAATATATCTACTTCAAATTTCTTTCCTGGAAGTTCATCAGTGTTAGTTCTGGTATTGAAAGATGAGCAGAAAAATTAACGGTTAAAAGAAAGACAAGATGTACGCGTAGCTCACTTTATTAATTTGGGAAAGCTTCTTTTGGCCGATTCAATAAAGCAGTTTGTTTTTACTTCCTTGTTAGAAGTAAAGGAAGTATTATAATCGCGAAAAAATTCGCTTTTCAGTTTTCAACGGAAATATCCATTTTGACTAGTTTCGTCTAAATAAAATAAAATTGTAATTTATGAAATTTTTGGATCTTACAAACGGAAGGTACATAGGTTTAAATCATACTTCATCTCTCATCTCCTTTTTTTTAGTTTAAATAAATTTATTTTTAATTATTAACCTCTAATTATAAAAAAAAATGTTTGTAATAAATAGTTGTTCAATAATAACAATAAAAAAAAGATATGAAAAAAATATCAGAAGTTATTAATGAGATAAAATTTTTATGTACTTTTCATTTAAAAAAAAAAAGTATGTGTAATTTAATAAGGGTACAAGGAACTCATGTGATGTCCACTTAAGATTTTTTACCTTAGCTAATTGGGTGGGATTAGAGAACTTCGGTGGCAGGTTCTAAATCCTCTCTCTCAGCTCCGACTTTAAAGTTTTATTTTTACACATCCTCAAAGGTGAAAACGACGTTTGTAAAAAAAGTAGGTGCTAGGCGGTCAGAGAAAAGAGGGTTTTCAAAACTTTTCATTATTAGTGGTTTATTTTGTGCTGTTTCCTTAACAACAAAAGTTACTTAAAAAAAAACAAAAAAAAAACACGGTTCGAGTAAGATAATATTTTCTTTAAGAAGAGGAAAGACAGGCTTCTAAGTAGCCTAAGGGACAGTTGACCTGAAATAAATGAAGGTATATATTTTGTTTTACTGGTTCTCTGAGTCACAACCACTTTTTCGATACATGATGAATATTGCCATATCTGTTTTTTACAAAAACTTATGCGCACTGGAGATCCTATTATTCCTTCTGGAGACCATGAACCCATGAATGAACCATGAATGGATGAAGACTTTAAAGGAAACTGATTTTACGAAAATATCCCCCTTTTTGTAATCACACCGTCGATCTAGGTGGCGAAATGATGTCTTCTCAGCCATTTATATGGAAAATCCGGGGTAATCCTGGGCAGCCATTTATTCATTACAGAATTCCCATTCTGTATTCCCAAACATGTTTATCGGGTCACTTAATCATTAAAAAATAAATAAAATTAAAATAACCATGTATGTGGTCTCGAAAATACATTAGTATAAGAACGGTTAGAATATCACAAAAAATAGAAAGGTTTAGCACAAAAAATTAAATTTAATATTTGTTAATTGAATTAAATTGAATAACTAAATTAAATGGTTTTTAACCGAGTAACCTGGGAAACTTACGTTACATAGGAAAAAAATAAGGAGGCCTCTTAAACATTAAGATTTCATTTTCCCCAGATGAAAAATATTTAAAAGACGTGTTTGAACGAAAGATTTAATTTTTAAAATGTGAAAAATTTTTAATTTCAAATGCCACTTTTGAAAGGAGTAGGTAAAGTTTTAATTAAGTGTGTTCCATAGTTTATCACATTCATGAAGAACCCATTTTTTCTTCATGAATTGTTTCTATAAGAATTACTTGGCATTCTCACGCAATACTGACTTACAATGAGATTTTATATATATATATATATATATATATATATATATATATATATATATATATATATATATTGGTAAAAGATACTTCAACTTTATATAAAAAGCAAATCAAGAAATTTGATGTGGACTCCACATGACTTCCTTGTACTTCTATTAAATTACATATACACATTTTTTTAAATGAAAAGTACATAAAATTTTATTTCACTTGTAACTTTTGATTTTCTTTCATATTTTTTTTTTTTTTGTTATCGAATTATTATTTATTGTAAATTTTTTTAATAATGTTTAATAAATATTTAAATTTATTATAAGTAAAATTATTAATAAATCAATATATTCAAATAAAAAAAAGGAAAGTTAAATAAAAGGAAATGAAGGCAACCAATTTGCCTTTCCCTTGTAAGAACCAAATATTTCATTAATTAACATTTTATTTCGTTATAACTCTGGAACCAATGAAAATAAGCCCCACTTATGATATATAGTTGAAAAGCTCTCAATGAGGGCTTATTATTGCAGTTAAAAAAAAGTCCAAAATCTAATTTTTTGGATTTTGGCCTGTTTTGGTCAGTTTTGGTCAAGTTGATTGCAATCAAAAACACAACTTGATTTTACAATATTTCTAAATACAAAATTTCAACATTCTGCGGGTAATGGTTTTTGATTTATACTAGATACATTCGTAATGTACAGACGTCTCGCCGAAACTAGTCAAAATGGATTCAGGGATGATAAAATTGGATATTTCCTTGAAATCTGAAAACCGAAATTTTTCGTGATAACAATACTTCACACAAGTTAGTAAAAAGAGGATCGATAAAATAATTTAATTACAATAACTATTCCAGCGTTTTGTTAAGAAATGTTATATTAGAATTATAATCTACAAGATCCTGTGAGTAGTCACATTTGAGATTAGATTCTGGGAAAATAGTTCGTCATTTAAAAAACTGCTTCTTGCATTAATGATTAAATAGTAATATTAGTATTCTTCATTATTTTGTACGCTTTAATTTCCTATTACATTAAACAAATTATATAAATCTATTTCTGATTGATAATAGCTGCCTGATGCCGTTCTTTCAAACAAATATTAAAAAAAACGTGAAGTGCCAGCGATTTCTAAAAAAACGAAAAAAGTAAAAAGAAAAATATTTAATATCTGAATTAATTTGATTGCTCTTATGAGTAGAAATAACATTAAAATACAGAAAGAAAATAATTTTACCCTCCCACTGTATAGATTTCTAACAATTTGTCTGTAATTGTATATTAGAAAAAACCTGTCTGTTCGTCAATTAAAATAAAAAATTAATATAGAACTAGAAATACAATATTATAAATGATGAAAAAATTATCAGCAAACCAATTAATAAGCCACAATTTAATATTATTGTATTTAGTATAACTTATCGTTTATACATTTAAAGTAATGTCTTTAAACGGAGTAATAAATTTTTGTATTACATGAATACATTAATTTCTTAGTGTTTTTGTTTAGAATAAAAATTAAAGATGCTTCATACACTACAATCTAAGTGTGTCTTAATTAACAAGGTTAAAAAAACTGTCGGGAATTATACACAAAGAGAGAAAAAAGTGCACCATTACGTGCAGGCAAATTCCGTTCGAAGCAGAATCGCCCACCAGTCAAATACACTGTGATATAAGCCACTGCCTTTACACCTGCTGCCTTAAAATAACTTCTTAGACAACATCGTTGACCTAGCCGATGCAAACTCGTGTGTCTTATTTCTAGGAATAAGCTGTTAGATTCATTACTTATACTTCTTACGGCATTAATATAAGTTAGCTGATTTAAAAAGGAAAACACTCACGAATATGAATATCTTAAAAATTATTTTACATAAAATTAAGTTCTACATGAAAAAGACTACTTAAAAACTGGTTATTGGAAACCAAACCTTAGTATGAATTTGACCGTCACTAATATAATAATATTTTCTTATTACAAATAACAGACTAAAAAATTTTATTCATGATTCTCTCCATACTGTCCGTCATTTTCAGTTTAATTATTTATTAGGGGATGAATATTTTATTATTACTTTCAGAAACACCTCAGTAATGTGCATGTAATTTGATTATTCTAAGCTTAATGTCAGTAGCCATCCTCCAGTTTATGAAAAAGATTTAAAAATCATTGTATGAAACTGTGTGCTTCACAGTTCCAGAGGCGTGGTGTTTGGCTGTTTTTCGCGCATGCGCAGATAGGAAGCTGCATGCGAGGCTGCGAGGGAGAGAGAGCGCTGTCGTTCCCGCAGTGCCGACCCTGGGCTGCTCGTGGAAGGTAGTTTTTTTCTACTCCGCGTAGGTATGGAACGTTCCTTGTTCGTTCCCTTTTCTAGTCTAGTCGGTGGAAGGAATGAAAGTGGTTTAGTTGTTTTTTCGGTAGTAATCAGAAGATAGCGGAAAGCAAGGACTCTTTGATTGACAAATCTGTCCAAAAACACGCGGGAAAGGCGAAAGGGAAAGCAATTAGTAAAAACTAATTATGTCTTTTTTTTTGTGTATATAGAAATTTAAATTAAGCACCACCGGACTATAGTGTTTTTAATCGGAGATTTTATTAAGTTATTATCTAATAATAATAATAAAATATTATCTGTATTGTCATTTTATTATTTACCCGGTTAAACCGAATAAGGTTTTTAAACACAATGTGCTTAAAAACCGTGTAACATATTCTCGAATGTGATAAAGTGTAGAATTAGATTATTATCCTGCTTTCAGCTATTGTATTCGATTAATTTTTTCGGTGCTTTTATTTTACAGAAAACTTTAACCATGACCTTGAAAAGTCCCATGAAAACATTTTCTGGAGCAGCACCCCCACTAATTTTAGCTATGAGCCGCCACTGCTGACGTGTAATTGTCATTAAAACATGGTCTTCCAATTAAAAAGCAACCTAATTATATATATATATATATATATATATATATATATAGTACAAACTATTCTATCACTCTCTCTAGAAACTAAATTTTTTTCCAGAAAATTGTAACCTAAACCTATCTGAACTGATGATCTCATTAGAATTAGACGATCAAAACATTTTGGATAATAACCACGAAAAGGAAACTCAAAATACAAAATTATTCTCCTTTATTTACTTCAATATTTTAAGTATTTTCTTCGTTTATTGCAACTCTAAACCAATTAAAAAAAATATCAACTGTTTTTGAAATAATCATTGCGTAAGTACTATGATAGTGAATTACCGTAAGATTTTAAGACGAACAATGATAGTATCTTATAATGCATTTTATTATTGATCATATCAATAAATATGTATGTAGTGCTAAAATATAATTTTTGTTAGGATTTATCATCAGCCGCGATAAACTGCATCTATAATAAATGACACAATATAATTTGTGTATTAATTTAGAAACTAGAAAAATAATTTCATATAAAATATTACTGTAAAGGCTTAGTGCCTAGCAGCTAACAGAGTAATATGGTCAAAAATTACTTTATTATATATTGTTGATTTAAAATAAAGAATCGTTTTCTGTTCGGAATTTGATAGATAATAATGTTATATTAAAATAAAAGCTTTCTGGAATATTATTTAGTAGAGTTAAATAATATCTAAAAATATTAGTAAGGCCCTTTTGCAAACACGCACTAACAGAACTGTTATCAGGCTGAAAATATTTTATATTTTTTATATAAATAGCAAATAAATAACATACTTATGTTATTATACGAGCAAATAAATAACATATTTCCTATTTATCTGAAAAATCATAAACTCAATTAAAAAAAAAAAAAAACCATCCTCCTGTTTTATTAAATTCCACTGAAGGTAAATTGATGCTCTTTTTTTGGTTTAGGTGCCAATTTATTTACAATAATGGTAATCAGTAAAAACTTACAACTGTACAAACCGAAATAAATAATGATGTACAGAATCATTAATTAATATTTCAAATACATAAGAAATCTGATATACTGTAATTGCTGTTTATTCTGATGGAATAATTTTTACAGAAAAATTCAGAACTAACCCTTAGTTTATGAATTTTGGAAATTAGCCAATAAAGTATGAGAAGTATGGTAAACTTCTAATGTTATTTTATTATTAAATTAAAGTTGAAATAAGTTTTTTATTTATAAACACCCGCGCGCGCGCCACACAGATTTTCAACGTTAAAATCTTTTTAAATTACTCTTAAATATAAATTTCAAGAACGAATTGATACATGTTAAGTAATTAAAATTAATAAATACGCATTGGTAAATGTGATCGTAAATGAATTAGTATTTTTTTTATGGAAATGATTATTCGTCTACAACTTTCAGGACATGGGAGCTTTAGATTACCCAGATATAAATTTATATGTATAATTTTTAATTAGTTATATTTTAAGTAAAAATTATCTAATGCACAATATCTGTCCGCAAAGATGTACCTAGACCGATGGAAACAGCTAAGCTTAAGTTAGTGTTTGTGTTTCTACCATCACATAAATGATCCTCTTTATGTGAAAATAAGAACACCTGGTGTTCTACAACTATATTTCTACTCTCTTTCTTATTCCATTAGTTCACTGTATATATATATATATATATATATATATGTAAGTATACATAAATATAAAAGTATTAATATTATATTATATATTATATATATTAATAAAATAATTAATACTTTCTTCTTATAGTTCCGGATTAAATGAAAATTTTAGCTTAACTATTACATGTAAACTGAATAAAGAGTAGAGATAATTATTTATGAATATCTGTGGGTGGTTTGCATCCCTGCTGTGTTTACGAATAAGCCGCTCCTGTTTAAATTTAATAATGACCGAGAATACTGAATGAAGGTTAGCGAAACAAATTTCCTTGTAGATTTTCAGTTTTTCTTTCTAAATCTAACTAATTGATCTGGCTGCAACAATGATGCTTAATTTTAGAAATTTAAAAACCACATAAAATAAGTGATTAAACATATATTGTGAGATTGTAAAAATAATTTTTTTTTTTGAATTACAATGGAAGTTTTCTCTTACGATTCACAATTTAATTAAATTAGTATCATTCTTTACATCGGTTTACACATATTACTCATTTTTTCACGGTACACTTAAACTGCTCGTTTATTTCTTTACTTTCTTTTCCTCTCTTTGAATTACCTAACTGCTTTAAAGTTGCCAACATTTTACTTTATTAGGAACTACAACGGTGAGCAAACTTGGAAAGTAGATAAAACAACAACTCCTGAATACAACTAAGTGATAACAAAAACTGAAAGTCCAGTTAAAAATAACAAAAACATAAAATAAATAAATCTTCGTTTTAATAAACACTTTCAAATATCTCGTACTAGGAATAATTACCGTGAAATTACCTTTCTGTAACCAAATAATATATTGTATTTCTAATTAATCATTAATAACTATTCATAATTCTAAAATAATTTATTATATTATCCCTTTAATTTTTATTACAGTTTGTAACCTCAGAAGCAACAATTAATAAAAAAAGTGTGTTTATATGTCAAAATCTTTTTAATCACAGCATTGTTTGAAATTTTTTTTCTTAGAGACACACTACTATATCTATCAGAGACAGAACTATCTCCTTCCACAAGTCTGGGTGATGGGATAATTCGGATTCACCAATGCAAAATTTGAGACGCTTGATGCACGGAAAATATAAGAGCTGAGTTAACTATTAATATACGGTTGCAGAGAGGAAAAATTATATTTTCTAACGTTTTGCGAAATTGCCAAATATGTGAACAGCAAGGGAATCACGGCGGAAATTATCATCTTCAGCGAATTCGGCGTGATGCCGCGGTTCCATCAGGGGTGACTGCATCAGTACCTCTTAAACAGTACTTTGATTTTTTAATTTAAAGGCAATGCTACCGCTCTATAAAGATAACCATTTATTTATGAGTTAAACTAAGAAAATTGCGAGACCTGATTGAGAGTGGTGATGTAAATTTTAAATATACCGAAGAAATTTCTACTCAAAATTTTGACCGGTTAAATGCATTAAGAGAGTAGAATGTGCAAGGATCCGCAGTGGTCACATTATTAAAAGCAGAACAAAAATCAGAACACAGGACGCGTTTGAATGCCTTGTGCGAGAATGAAAATTCGCCGCTACCGATTTCTCAAGCGTAACTATCATCACACTAAATACAAGGAAACGAATTAAATGTATGATCTTTAATATTTACGGCTTTTATTTAATATGCAATCGTAAAAGTTCTACTGTTATCAGAATGCAGAACAGTTAAGATCTGATGTTTTTCATTTCTGAAAAAAGCAAATACAAAAAATAATAAAATGTCCTAAGTTAATTTTCAAATGTAATTTTATTGCATATAATTTAAATGCGGAAAGTATTTTTAATAGTTGTCTTTTCTCTAAAAATTCATAGTCATAACATTTTGATTTACTAATAGATTTTCAATAAAAATTATTTTATATCTTTTCTACAAATTAAAAAAGGAGAGCTGACATTGGAGTTGATCATAATTAATTTCTCGAATTTTTCAAGAACGCATTGTGGTTACAAGGATAATATTGTATAATGACAAATGATGACAATGTCTTAAAATATGAGATGAAGATAGGGAAGTTTACTGAAGTAAACATTTCAGAATAAAACGGAACCATTTTATCCGAACGTTAAATGTATTCATTAAAACCGACTTTATTAAATTACTTAAATATATTTAACTTATTATAACGTAAAATTATTTAAATAAATAAATTCTATTAAATATTTAATTAAAACATTATTATTTATAACTATACAGAAAAACGTTTATAAGTAATTATTGACTGATTAATCTTCGTGTCTCCCCATCACCTCAATCAGGAATACTGTGAAAATGTAATACTATTTTATGATGGGAGACCTTTAAAGTACAGAATTTTTAAATATATTATGAAACTCAAACAGTTGTTCCCTCCATATAATATATCTTCAATAGTTTAATAGCCTAGTTTTTACGGGTTAACTATATAATAGTCTCACAGCCGAGCTCTTATTTAATACATATAAAGTGAGTCTGAGGAAAATTAAAGAGTAAGTCTGAGATAATCAAATAGTGAAAATATTTTTACATCGTATTTTTTTATTATTGAATACACGCAATATAATAATAACTTTGTATTTATTTGAATTTTCAAATATTGAGGGATGCCAGCGGACTAAGTAAGAAAAAAGCCCAAGAATCAGGTCCAATCGGCAAGAAATATATTGTATTTCCCACAGGCTAGTGCATTTCTTTTTTTGGTTTTTGTAGAATTTTTTTATGTTTCTTCTAGCTCGTAAATTAGTTTTCCTTTTTCTGAAAATACTAAAATTATAAGACAAAGTTTTGTGGTATGCTAAAAAATTTTAAAGGACAACAGATTCAAAACAAGGTAAAAAACCTCCTTCATCCTTTAGAAGAAATGTTCGGTAGATATCACTTAAACAAAGTAGTCCAACACATTCAGTTAAACTAAAGCAAGACATTAAAGTAGGCTTTAAAAAGCAGTCAAAGTAGACACGTATAAAATGATTTTGTATGTTTTTACTGCCTATAGTTAACAACTTAATCTAAAACGTGTTCTGCAGTTTTTATAAACTTTGTATATTTATTGTAAGCTTACTACACACAAAACAAAATAAATATTAAATTTTCTTTTACGTGTACAGTTAATCGTGTTAATAAATTTCATTTCCATAAAATATACGTTGTTGTATTTTAAAGAACTTGTTCTTTAAATTTTTATTTTCATTACTCGGATACATTAGTTCATTTATAATGATTTAAAAAATTATCTATATTAGCGTAACGACGTGCAATGGATTGGATTTAAAAATACTTTAATTTTCATCTCTTGAACAATAAAGGATTAATTAATTATTTTTAAAGTTACTTTAACTGTTTTTAATACTTAATATAAAAATACTCTCAAATCTAGATTTTATGAATAAGTTGAAAATTATGTTTTGACTTTTCAAATTAAAAAATAAAAGAGATTAGAATTATTTGATTTCTGCGTTAGTGAATGAAAAACGTTAATTAAATGGAATCGATTGTTATTACTAAACATCGATTACCAAATTTTATTTAATGCAAAAATATACAGATTTTAATTATTCTTTTGTGTTAATCGATGTGCTACCGATGATACAATTTTAGTTTTTAAGCTTCAGCAATTTCATAAATCCATTTCCATTTTATTTTGATTTCATCTCTTGAAAAAGCCACAGTCATTATAATATGCACGCATCAAAGGACGCAAAGAAAAAGTTTAATCCATACTCGAATCCTTAAAATGTTTATATTACGTTTTAATTAAATTTTACAAGCACTCCCTTTCATTCGTCACAGGCAACATAGTACCATTCTAATAAAATAATATTTCATTCGGCAGATATTTTTGTTCGGCTGTACTAGTCTTATTCGTAATCCAATATTTTTCGAGAGTAGAACTCTAGATAACATTAGAAATATTTGAAAAAAATATGTAACCCCAAGTTATATTATTTTTACAGAATAGCTCAAATAGATTGGAATTCACTAATTAAAGCAAATTGCTTCAAATTATTTTTAGATTAATAAAAAAGGACCCTTGTTAATTACGTATGACATTTTCATTTAACGGTAACAATAAAAAAAAGTTGCAACGTATTTTTTCTTTTAAGACTATACTTTTTAGAAAACTGTTCGTCGTCTTCGTAATGCAGCAATAGAAAAACTCACGTTAGTTGTTTGCAGTTACGAAATCTAAATAAAAAAACAAGTCTTAAAAATTCTGGTAATTTTTATCTCACTTCTAAATGTAGTTGTCCAGCTTTTCTTTCCAAAAATCTGTTTCGATAAATCACTTTCATTTTTATTATATCTTTCATCTGGTTCTTCTTCTGATCATCTTTTTCTCTCAGTACTTTTATATTTAGTCAATGCTACTCGTATTTCAGATAGTAATTGTTTCCAACAATAACCAAATCCTAAGATCTACCAAATAGGCATTAATATTTGTGTTTTTATAGTAACAAATATTTTATAGTTATTTAATTTTTTACTTCCTTGTATGAAATAAAGGAAATATTGTGATCGCGAAAAATTTCATTTTTCGAATTTCAAGGAAATACCCATTTTTACCATTCCTGAATCCATTTTGACTAGTTTCGGCGTGACGTCTATACGTAAGTACGTATATACATATGTATTTCGCATAAGTCAAAGCCGACTAGTCGTAGATAGTGGAAATTTTGTACTTAGGACAATTGTGACATCTGGTTGTGAACCTTCCCAATTTGAATGCAATCGACTGAACCAAAAAAGTAAAAAAAAGCCCAAAATCTCCAAAAATTTAGATTTTTGACTTTTTCTTAACTGCAGTAATTAGCCCTCATTGAGAGCTTTTCAATGATATATCGTAAGTGGTACTTATTTTCATTGATTCCAGAGTTACAGCGAAATAAAATTTTAATTAATGAAATATTTGAATCATAACAAGGGAAGGCACATCGGTTTGAATTAGTCTTTATCTCCTGTTTTTAAATTTATTTTATTTAGCTTTTTTTTAATTTAAATATATTGATTTGGTAATAATTATTAACCCGTGATTGTAAAAAAAGTTTTACAAAAAGGTTTTATTAAAAAATAACAAAAAAAAAAATATATATATATATATACACACAAAAAAAACAGAAATTGTTAGTGAAATAAAATTTTATACACTTTATTAATGAATATATAGAATTTTAGAGGCATTATTACATATGTGTATATGTAATAGATTTGGTGAAACATCAGGTTATTTAATATTGTAATTTATTGAAAATTGTAATTTAGAATAATATTAATTTTAGAATATCTAGTTAAATTTTTATCTAATTTTATTTAATTGTACTGGAATTTCTGTTTAATTTTATCTACATTAAAGTTAAGTATGAAGTGACTGAAAAGTAGACCCTCACAAGAACAACATATACACTGAGGTATACATGCGCAATCTTTAATAAATTGCAAAAACTTCTTATCTTTAGTTGTTTACTCCTCCGATATTGCCGGAAAATATTCTCAAGTCGGAGTTGATCATTTGTTAGTTTATTTGTTTTTGTTGCCAATTATTTAATCGGTCTTTGGTTTGATATAATTCTTGTGATCAATTTGCGTACACGTTCACTAGTTTTCAAATTTTCTCTTCTCTTTATATTCATCATCCTCTCTTAATCTTTTTATTCTTTCCTTGGTCTTAAAGTTTTTCCCCTTTGTATTTATCATCTTAACTTAATATTTTCATTCTTTTTTTGATTTGCAATATTTTCTTCCTTTTGATTATTTCTTTGGTTTTATCATTTTTTCCTCTTTATATTTATCACTTCTCTTTCATTTTTTATTCGTTCTTTGGTTTTAACATTTTCTTGCACTTTATATTTATCATCTGCTCTTAACATTTTTATTCTTTCTTTGTTTGCAACATTTTCTTTCTGTTTATATTATCATCTTCGTTTAAATTTTTATTCTTCTCCTGTTCTTAACATTTTCTTCTTCTTCATGTTAATCCTCTTGTCGTTATTTTTGAGATATATTTTTTCATGTTATCTTTATTTTTCCTACTATTTCTTTCATTTTTGATTATTCACCAAATAATCCAATAATAATATCTGAATATTTTGTACCGTAAGATCGAAATTAACATTTGTAACTAGTTTAATTATTATTAACTTTTATTTATACGACACACCAAAAATCTGAAACTTCTGTTAATCAGCAACTCAGAAAGATACGAAAAATACTGATTTAATAATACGAGTAATAAAGGGACTTTTACTCTATTCTAATATTTCATGTAAGATTGTTGAATTATTAATTATAATTTCAGCAATGTGTAATATTTGCTATAATATATCAGCAATATATAATTTCAGCAATTGTGTAACTTTCCACTCTTTATTAAAAAATTGGAGGATCGTATCTCACATTCAAATGAAATAAGTTTAAATGGAGTGCTGAAAAAAAATTGTATATGTAATTTAATAGGCGTACAAGGAAGACATATGGTGTCTACATCAGATTTTTTAGATTTATCTTTAAAATAAAATCTTAATGGTTTACGAGTAATAAACATAAGCAGTCATTTAAATAACTAAGAGTTAACACATTTTTCTAATCTTAGTCGATGAACAATAAAAGGCTTATTACAAAGTGATAAAGTTAATTTCTTACGTACGCATTCTGTATAATGATGAAAGTTTCTTATTTAGCTGACTTACGTGAACTTTTCCATGTTTCTTCAAGTTTCATTGACTTAGCTGCACAGCCAAGTGGTTGTAATATATTTAATTGTTCCATTAGTTTTATAAAACTAATAATGATGTTTTTTTTCAGAAAGGAAATTAAATAAAAAGCTCTCTCTAAATTCCACCAGTCAATGTGACAAGGATACATAGAAGCAACTCATAAATGGAAATAGAAATTTAAAAAAAATAATACTGCGAAATAAAATTAAACCTGTAATACACAAAAGTCGGACATAACTATTTGTAGTCAGCATGGACCTCGCACCTGTATATGAGTAGTAGAGTGTACGAGTAATAGTACAGTAATTGCCGTACAAGATTACAGTTTACTGGTGGTTTATTTTGTATTCTGATATGAGTGATACATTTAATTAATGAGGAAGAGATGCTGAAAACTTTGATTTGATCTGTTTGAGTTTTGTCTGTTGATTTTTTTCTAGGGAGTGAAAAGAGTGTTTAAAGTTTCGGGTGTGTGGTGCATAGAGAAACTGTGTGTTTAACTTCAATCTTAGTTCGGACTTAGAGAAAAAGTTTTCACTGACAGTTAGTGGACAGGACAGAGCAAGTGAGTGACGTCAGGGCTCATCACGACTCAGATAAACAACTATCTGTAAGGAAAATAGTTTAAGTGCTGAACTCCTGTATTATAAGGAGAAATACATTTTGTGCTACACCTCGGAAACGGTTTGACCAATCCCGGATCTGTTTGATATTGTATCCTTTTGAGCCCCCTTCCTACCCGACTCCAGTGGCAGACAAGATGGAATCAGAGTAGTGCGGAAAAGTGGACATGGCGCCTCATAAGAGACCTGAGGCTATGGTATCTGAGGAGACATGGGAAGTATGATTACTTTCTGACCCAGCTCCTCACGGGCCAAAGTGAATTTGCTGCCTACTTGAACAGATTTAGGTTCAGAATGAACCCAGAGTGTAACTACTGCGGCGAGCATGTGTGAGGCGTAATGAGGAGGAATGGACTTACTCCAGAGAACTTCATTAGCTTTATGCGGGGAGGGAAACATCAGTGGCAGGAAGTGAGGAGTATGGCCAAAAGTGTAATTAATAAGAAAGAAGATGAGGCCAGACAAAGAGGACATTGGGGGGAAAAGACATCTGTAATACACAATATTATATACCATACAGAAGTAAGATTCATTTTAACATTAAACATGAGAAAAAAAATTACTTTTATTTTCCAACCTGAGTTCAAAACTTCGATTGATACAACCGGTTTAACATATTTAAAGAACCGTATTTAATATTTAAAGAAACATTTAAACTCTAAGTAAATCACTGTAGCTACATCTTCGGTCTTCTCATTGTCTTTTTCCGAATGATATAATTATGTTATTTTGGAAGTAATTTAGGATCTATGTACTCAGATAATCTGAATATTACATTTATTATATGCTTTTTAATAAAGTACTGTATGTTCCTTTCTTTGTAATACATATTATTAAAATGTTATAATCTTTAATTTTATATAAAGAAACTCGATGGGAACAAAAAACTGGTATTTTGAATCTGTCTCGTTCTACATTTAAATTTTCCATTTTCCCCCGTTGCTTTATTAATTAATTTACTTCCGTACCGTAGATTAAATAATTATATTTAAGTAATAACCTTCAGCAGGATCCAGAGCCATAAAACAACAGTGAAAGTCAGTTACGAGATTTAGGGGACTGGCAGTAAGTGCTAGTTATACTCGGATGCTTGGTATAAACGAATGAGCCTATTCAAACAAGAAAAAAAATGATCAAAAAAATAAATATCACATAAGATTGAAAGCACATTCGTTTTACTGGACATGTATAAAAAATTGAATCTTACCCAAAATTGGTAAGGAGGTTATTTTCGAAAAAAACACTGTAACTTATATAACTTACACTTTAATACTGTACTTAGACACTCTTAAAAAGTATGGCCAGTACACGCAATACTGTAGGATTACATCAAAAAAATGTTAAATCTTTTAATCTAATTTAAAAAAATTGTCTAATTTAAAAAGCCTGCTTTTTATTTTTATACCTGAAATCGCCAAAAAAAGTTTTTTAGATTATATAATAGTTTTATGTTTGTCGCTGACATTTGTTTCACAAAATTTCGTAAGCAATTCTAAACGGCCTGGGCAGCACAAACGGAAATGACTGAATTTTTTGTCTTCTTCTCATCTTCATTTTCACTTTCTCTTTGAATTCTGATGATCTGCCTATATTTCACTTCATTAATTTTTTTTTTGTCTGCTGGACTCTCGGTGGTTATTAACACATCGTCGTTAACACGAACATAATCATCCATATTACATCCGTTAAATACGTTTTTGAAGTCAATATCCCGAATCCATTCGGGAATGGTAGTTCGTCTTCTGGCTCATAATCTTCTTTAGTTGCAACTATAGCCAGCCCTGATTTTTTGAATTATAGTTGAAGATTCATTATCTCACCTATTAATCTTGTGTCATCCAAAATATTTGAATAAAAACATTTTTTTCTTTTAAGCAGTCAAGTAATTGTATTACAAGAAAACGTCTGAAGTGAATTTTAAAAGAGCGGATAACGCCTTGATTCATCGGTTGTAGGTTTGCGGTAGTGTTTCAGCTAAAACTATAATCTTATGTTGGTGAGGATTTTCCAGAACTGGGTGCGTTCGACAGTTATCAATTAGTAATAAAGCTTTTTTCTTCTCAGTTCTCAGTTCCAATTACGAATTTTAGCTTCAAAAACTGTAGAAATCATCTACGCCTTTCTAATGGCTAAGTACTTTAAAGGAAGTTTTTTTTAAGCTCTTAAAATAACGGGGGAGGAGGGTTTCGATTTCCCCATGACCAAAAGTTTTTTTTTTTCAGTTCCAGTCATATTTGAACACATAAGAACAGTAAGCCTTACTTTTAAATTCAAATATTTTTTTCCGGAGTTAATTTATAAAGTAAGGCCGTTTCATCAGCATTAAATATATCTTCCCATCCATAACCCGATTTTATTAGCGGTCATTTTTCATCCAAGCAATTGCTAACATCAAAATTATATACGCTGCCTTCTTCACCGTTAATTTTTGCAAAAACAATTTGATGTCTGTTTTTAAATGGGTTCAGCCAACCATCGCTACAAACAAACTCTTTATATCCAGCTGATCATCAAATTTTTCTACCTGAATTTTCAAAATTTATGGCAACCTTTTCACTTTTCTTCACTTTGAACCACGTTTTAATAGCTTTTTAATAGGGTTTTTTTAAGATACCTTAACTTATGACGGTTCTTCCAAACAGTTGAGACACTGGAAATAGAAATTTCATGAATTTTACACAAGACAGAATTAAACCGCTCGTTTTCTAATTCCTCAGTAATTCTTAATTTGTCGCAAACGGACAGAATTTTTTTTTAACGCCATACATTAGTTCTATGGAGTAAAAATAAAATAAAAAATAAAACAACACGTTGGCAGAAAATACACTGACTTCAGCCCGATTTAAACGCACGAATATACAGTACAAAACAGTAACAAACCCTTTTAATAATCGACTATCTGAACACTAAAATTACTCACCCCTCCCATAGACATACTACCTGTATAAACTTCATAATGAAGGAGGAATGGAGTTTCTCCATCAGAAAATAGCACCTGGGTTGTTTCCTACTACCCACTTTTATTTACTGTGAAGAGGTCATGCTCTCTCTAGTCTAACTGAACAACGTTGTTATAACATTACAAACATACAGTACTAAGGACTTTAAAATTTAATTTCTATAGCTGTATTTTAAAATAATTCACGTTTTCAATTATTCAGGAAAAGATTTGTTATTCGAAAAAAATAATTTTTACGTTATATTCTATTTCTAATTTCGTTATTAGCTCGTTAAACCAACATTACAATACAATAATAATATAGGAAGCCAACCAATTTGCTTATCTTTACTCGTTACAGCCACATTCTTGTTACAAACTATCTCGTTAATGATATTAAAAAAAGCAAATAGATCTGTTTATATATATACATGAAGGTCCAGTCAATACTCACTTTAAATGATTACATTTAGTCTCTTGTGAAAAATTCGAAAAAAAAATCCTTTCACAATAGTCGTGAATATTTATTTTAAGATTTATTACTCAAGATTTATTAACACTACTAAAATTATCATAAAATTTATGAGACACAAGTATCATCTGCTAATTAAAATAATTTACCAAAGACCACTAAATAGATGTTACGAGGAATAATGGGCGTAAAATAGAACACTTGGAAGCATCAGGTTTATTCATTTTACTCGTATTATAATTTATTAGTAATATAAATCTGAAAAGTTTTATTTTCTCAAGTTAGGACATATCCATCAACCACTGACTTCAATAGTTTTAAGCTTAGTGGGTAACACAGATACAGGAAAAAATAAAAGATCTTAGTTACAAAAATCAGCAAAGAAGACCAAAATGACGTTATTTATACAAAATTACTGTTTTTTTCAATACGAAATGATGATGACTACAGAACAAAGCATATCTTTAAATCGTCAATGTAGATTATAATTTTTCATTAAAAAATTTCAACCTTCATATTATATTAACGGTGAATAAATAAATTAAATTTTTATTATCAATTTTCTTATCGTTAATCGTTACAAATAGAACTACTATTGTTTTTAGAAAACGAAATAGCTTCATTTAGAAATATTTTTCCCTACGCAGTTCTAAATATTGCGTTTACTGTGTCATGAAAAATTTGATTAAAAAATTTTAATGTTATTGTGTCAATCTGTTCCAAGTGTCTATGGATGTAGTGTCTTAAAAACTACTTTTTTTTAAAAATTACATGACTTTCTACAGACAATTCTATTTTCTGCCGACTAAAAAATACAACATGCAAAATATTAATATTTAATATTATTATTTTGACTACAGTACAGTAGTAACTAATTTAAAATTAGCAAATTTAACAATAATTTCTGCAAAGAATATTATTTTATTTCAATGTCTTCAATGTACGATAAAATTAAATTAAGAAAAATAAATCAGTCAATCTGTTCACCGAGGTACTGGCTAAATACCTCGTAATGCTATTACTATTAGAAAAAGCAAAACTGTCATATCTCAGGTGCTTCATATGAGTCACAGTAACGAGATAAATTTGGGTGAATTGTGAAGGAATTACGTAACCTTTTTTTCGTAAAATAATGTCTGAAACAAATTGTCTATTTTCAGATGTGATTATTACTATGGTATCAGCAGAAAAAATTATTTTAGACAATATTAAATTGATAGTGTAGTTTTCTATAATGATTTCCTTTTAATATCCGTCACGGGAACAGTTAAAGTCTAATCTAAATTATTAATATATTTTAAATAAGTTTGACGTTATTCTAGAAACATTTCTTTCATTAGTACATTCTGTCATGTGCAAGTTTACATCAAATTCATCATGAAATTTAGAATTATGGTATTTCACGGCTTTAAATTTTACTACTCATATGTCAGTGGGGGAGTGAAAACTTAGAGAAGGATATTTGGATAGAGAGTGTGAACAATAGTTGTCATTGATGATTAATTAAATCGTTATTATAAATCACAAATCAAATGTGTCTGATTAATTTTCATAAATGGATTCATAAAAACTTCATGAAAAAATAATCAATTTCTTTAAATTAATTTTATAAATAAATATTTTCGTCTATTTTGTTTCTTCACTTCATATTTACAGCCAATAAACAATAATTAAATTATTTAGAATAAAAAGAATCAATCAAAGAATAACACCCCTTGGTAGATTTATAAAACACCCAACCTACTTGTATAATTTTAAAGTTGTTCTAATTAAATAGTATGATCATTTTTAAATTAAGGATTTATGATTATTGCATCCAAGTTAAGAATTTAAGGTTTAAAACATTTGTTAACTATTTCAATCAGTTATTATTATTATATCACAATGCAATGTACATAAATTTCTTCCACAACTATGGAGATTTATAAACATTAGTATTCATAAAATTCTGTATTGAAATCTTTTACTAATGTATAGATTATTTTTATTTGCCTCGCCCACAGTTAGATACAATCTATAACATTAAGTTTTCTTATTTTTCTGACCGCCGGAATCAACGTCGAATCAATAAAGCTAAGAATCATTATCTTCAAACCATTCTCGTAAGTCATGTTTACTCCAAGTCATTGAGAACAAAATTTAATTTCTGATTACTTTCTCTGATAAGTTAATGCCTCTATGATAATTACTAAATTTATTGGGCATTTTGAGGGCGACCGTTCTTCTTGACAATTTTCATATGTTTCTTCTTCCGTTTTGCTCCACTTTCCTGCTATGTTTTTTATCAGAATGATGTGAATTCGACGTTTCCTACAAAATAATTTTCATTAAACTAAATTACTTGACTTGGGGAGGAGATGAAACGGTACTCTAATTGCGACTTCCCGAGCAGCTGTTGCAAATATTTTTCTTTCATTAATTTTTTGCTTTTTTTCCCCAGATATTCCAAAGAGAGTCAAAACTCATCTATTTATACGATTAAATTTTTGCTTTCCCATTTCACTTTTCGATCTTAAATATCAGTCGTCACTTTATATGTTAACTATGCTCTTGAGAAATTTTGAGCAGGTCATTCAAAAATAAATATTTTTAAAGTTCGTGTGGTTTCAGATGTTCTTGTCTTGACATGTTTCCGTGGCCGCAGAAAAAAAGTCATGTTTTTTACAATATGTTTAGTTTTCCGTCTAGCCCTAGAAAATTTTGTAATCGGTCCAATTTAGGCATATGTGGTTTTCAGCAGATATTGATGTTTTGAAACCCAAAATAACAAACAAAAATAGAGTTAGGATTTTCCAATGAGCGTGTGTTCGATGTCTCACACCTTATATTTCCAGAATTACTGAGCCAATTGTAACCAAACTTTGTCAGATTACTTCTATATATGGGGTATTGATGTCATTCAATTTTCAACTTAAAAGGTCACGGAGTGAGGCTGTAGAGTAAGGTCACCCTCAATATCTCAAGATTTTGCCTAATTAAGGTCTTATTTTTCTTAGGCACATTTGTTAAAAATTAAAAAAATAATATTTAAAAAAAATAATAATTGCTGCAAAATCACAATCCCACCCCAAAAAATGATCTAAACTAGTGTCTAAGTGGGTATACTGCGTCAATATACCCCCGTTACATCAAGGAGTGTTAGTGTAGCACTGACGTACAACTATACAAAAAATATTATATTTAAAATGAAATTATAAATATTTTAAATTAAGTTGTGTGTGTACGCATGTGTAAGCCGTGCATCAGAAAAAAAGCAGCATGACGGGAAATTCCTACAACTGTGTGGTCAGCGTTATTAATTTTTTATAAAGTTGTACTACTTGGTAAAAATTCCTTTTGTACTTTCTTTTCATCCATTCTATCTGTTCATATTTTCTAATTGCGGAATCCATTATTTGTTGCTCAAGGTTGTAAAATTAAATTAACAAATAAAAAACCCGGAAGAAATAATAAATAACATCAAATTACAACAAAACCCTTAAATTGTAATATAAATATTAGTATAACTGAAACTCCTATCATGGATTGATTATACCCCTGTCATAAAAGACATCTTTTTGACCTCTCACCTCTTTCCAAAGAAGGCTAATATTACATCTGAGATATACATCTCAAAAAATTTAATAAATTTGTATAAGGGATACCATAAATCAAAGGATGAATATAATTAACAAAATTTGTGTTCAAAAGCAAGTAGAAGAATTAGGAGTACTTTATAACAGGCTAAACATTTATAAAGACCTAATCTGTAACAATTAAAAGGAATCAAAAGGATCATAGAATTGTTTTTATTTAAGACTAAATTAAAAGGTTTAATTTTTTTGTTTAATCTGCCAATGGAGTTATTAAATAAATATATATTTTCTACATACTGGTTTTACGCGAGTGACTAATATGGACTCTATTTCAAATTGATATTTTGTTTACTTTATTTTGAACTGATTTCATTTGTTCAATGTTTTGATGTATTTGTATTGGCATCATTTCATAAAAATTATTATTTTTTGTGAAATTGACTGATTTTTAATAACTTTTATTTTTATTTTTAAAACTAATTTTTACGTTATTTATTAACTTTACAATTTCTATTTCTGCTAAAGTCAAAGTTTTCATTTTTTTTTTTTTTTTTTACTTTTTTCAGGCAAATGCTGGGGATTGTATATTTTTAAACCTTGTGTTAGCTCATCTACTCGTTCCGGTCGAATCTATACGGCTTATAATAATTATATCCAGTTCCGAATAAAATATTAATTCATTATTTATAAAAGGGTAGATTTATTATCACTTCCCAGATTTAACATTCATTCGTCAACCGGCAATTATTTACAGATAATTATCGGGAAATTTTTCTCTCGATGACAATTTTTTAGCTACAAAGTTTTGGGGCAAAAGTTTTATGTGTAGCAGTCAATTCTTTTGAAATTAGGGTTTACTGAAAAAAATATATATAAACTTACATTTTACTTCCTCAAAAATTTCTGAGCAAAAATTAAAAAAAAAAGATAAATTTTGAATTAATTTTAGTTCAACAGTAATGTATTTACTGCTGAGAGTCGGATAACTGCTTTCTGTTGATAACTGAAAATCTTTAATTCTGAGTTTTACTTTTGTGAAAATTTTTACTGATCAAAAAACCTTCTAGAGTTTATTTTCTATCAATATATTTATAAAAATAAAACATTTTTAATTTGATAACCCCATTGAAAAAGAAAATATAACGTTGTAGGTAGTAGTCGTAACCAAACTGAAAATATAGATAAAAACTGATCGTAAATCGACAGAGTTAATGTCACACTGTCATTTATACTGAGCTTGATTATCCCCTTCAAATTTTTCAACTTATTGAACTATTTTCTAGTATATTTTTTTAGTTTTGACGTCCTCTTATTTAGGAGTTCATCATAAGATTTAATATTGAAGATATTCTACAAGCTGTTCTTTCGATAAACATATTATTTTTAAGGATTTTAAACGTTTTCAGCATTTGTTAAATTGTTTATTAGTTTTTTATTGTTTTTAATTGTGTATTGTTTTTTATTTTTCAGCATACGCAACATTTAATTTTTCTATTCTTAAATTAATATCCCCGCAATTACAGGCCAAGAGTATTACAGATACACAATTACAAGCTTGTGTATTAAACTAATAATTTCTTTAAATATTTAAACACGTGATCTGATTCAAATATTTCATTAATCCTAATAAAAAATGTATTTATTCTCAAAGTCTAGTAACATTAAAAATGTATTTATTTACCATAATCAAAACGTTTACTAATAAAAAAATATAATTAAACCTCTTACTCGTTTTACATATGTAATTTTTATTTGCTTTTTTTTGGGTATTTTCTTACACATCTTTATGCTTAAATTCCGTAATTAGAAGTACATCAACGTTTTATAATTACATATTAAGATATCTAAGGCTGCAGAAATTTTTCTACTTCTTATCTAAATCGCTGAAATTCATATTGTCATGCACAAATTCAAAATGTAACTTATAAAAGATCATGGATACCCTCATTCGTTTTCTATACGATTCACCCATTTATATTGTTTCTTATCGACGAAATTCCATACTTAATTGTAAAATAATTTCTCTTTTTTCCTCTGCGTGGGGTCAGGATCCTCTGCCTTGATCACTAACAAACATTACTCTGCATTACCTTTTTTAACACAAATTTTGCTATTTGTACAAAACTTCCCTTTTCTATACGCTTGCTAGCATTTTCGCCTTTTATTTTCTTTTCAACCTCGTTAATGAACATCATCATCTATCCGTCAACAGTTTTTTATCATACTTGAAAATAATACATTTGACTTATTGAAGGGCTTTCAACAAACATAAACAACTCAGTGAGAACTTGATTACCTTCTTTGTATAATAATAATAATCTTCTAAGACGCCGAGTTTAAAAATCTAAACTCAAGTAACAGCAGAGAAATCATCGTTTTCTTGTTACTGATGATTAGTCTTTCCACGGAGAATGAAAATTCTTGATATCACAGACTTAATAAAATTATATACTGTGAATAATTAATTCTGCCATTTTCATTCCACTTTCAGCCACTCATTCTGCCACTTTCATGTGAATATGGTATAATGCCAGGCTTGATCTTAAATAAAGTTCTAAACGAAACTAATCTTCGAAACTGTTATCTTCCTCCATCAAAAAAGTGTATCTTTCATTTAAATATCCAATATCTGCTTTCATGAAATGATGTTAATCATTCCTCCACCACATTGTTCTATGTCTTGAAAATCAGATTTCGAAGACAGTAATTTATCACGTTCTTATTCAACCTCTTCCTGAATAGTTAATTTCAGTAGTTCTAGAACGGTTATAAAAATCTTTAATTATTTATTAATATGCACAATAAAATCATTATGCAATCGACGCCATCGTCAAATTTTTTTTCGGTAAACATTTCCCGTTAGCCACACATTAACCACGGAGATTGTTTACAAGCACGAAACACCCTGATACTACCTTGACACATTACATTTCAGTTATAAGACAAGTAATCTTTTCGAGGTAAATTTAAAAAGCGAGTATTAACACAACACGATTTTCTTCCTAGCTGCCTATGCACTACTCTAGCTAAAAGATAGTTTGCTAAAATTTAACTTTCCTTTATCTCTAATTCTTTTTGTTTCCCTAAAATTCTAACACATTTTAATATTTGTTTAAGGCAAACAAGATTAAAAAAATTGAAAAAATTATTTCGGTTAATAAACAAATAAATCAAAATAATGGGTGAAGAGAATAAAAAGTGGTAGTTACTAACACTAAACTACTTTTTAGTAACTACTAGGTTTTTTTTTAATAAAAGAAATAATTACAACTAAGCTTAGTATTAACTTGGATTTTCTAGATCTCCAGTCTACTTAAAAAACTACTACTACTTAAAAAACAAAATGAATAGAAACAAAATAAAAATCAATTAAGTTGTTACTTAAATTAAAATCAAGTAAGTAACCACAATTTTTTTTTAAGTATCACAGAAGACATGTTTGGTTTTTATTAGTAATAGCCGTGGTGATATTCCTTAATATATTACTTAATAGGAAAGTGTACGGAAAACGAAGTAAAGTTGATAAGGAGTAACTGCTTTTTGAAAAAGAAAACATCGATTTTTTAACAACTGAATTATTCCAAAAAAAAATGAAATTCGTGGTGGTGCTCTTTCATTCAGACAGCTGACAAACTTCCCGGGACTTAACTGAACACCGGATTTTCATTCGCATTAATATCGATTTTCTTCTTTACTCTACAGTTTCATGTTATGTAACATTTTTAACTGCATGGTTGTTATCGTTTACCAAGTGCATTTGAGTGCAAATACGTTATTATTTACCAGGCTTCTCTCTATGACTACATCACTCCCGATAACATACACTGATCAAATATTTTTTTTATTTTCCGATCATAATTATACAAAAAAAATCCCTATATTCATTTTGTTGTTACCTCTTCGTCTGATGAAGACGTCATTTTCAAATAATAATAAAACATCAACTTCTTTACCGAAAGATGACCGGTGCAAATGATACGAAATTAATATTATTTCATGTCAAGTAGTAACCAAACGAAAGCATCAAAAGGCTATTATCACTAGGGGGAATATGAGGAAACCGTCATCGCCAGTCGTTGCCATAAACACATGTGAAACTGCCATACGAATTCAAGTTTCTGCATACCAACCCGAAATATCACCGCACACACGTACATTGCACGCGTGTACGTCTTTAATCTCCCATCAAGTCAGAACCATTTGGATGTGTTTGACATGCAAAGTGCTTTTATGCCTTTCAAAAATAAATCCTGCTTTCAGCAATTCAATAGAAATAAATTTTAAAATGTATAAATAATATTAATAATAACGCTTATTGTTTTCAGTAAAAAACCTTTCTTACAAGTAATTAATGTTCATAGTGTTAAGAGTAATTTGTGATAATTTTGAGGACTTCAAATTAATTTAACTTGAACTGTTTTAATTTTTAAATAATTCATTGTAAAAGTGATTTCTGGTGATTTTCTTTCATTTATAATTATTTCTTGTTTTGGTATTGTACTCTAAATTAAATGTTAACATTATTTCTATTTAGGCTACCGATTTGATTTTAAAAATTAATATTTTACTTTGATTTATATCTATGAATATTATTATAAGCGAATGAAGTAATTTCATAAGTTACACAAGTCTGTAGTAATAATTTTATATCGCCTTTCAAAAAGTGTACAAAAACATTAAATTCACAGTGATATATTACCTTTATCTCCCACTAAAGGAGAAGGTGCAAAAAAAAAATGTTTTTAATAGTTTTCCAGTGCTTCATAGGTCCAAATCTGCGTAAAATTTTCTGTACATCAAAAAGTTAATCTCCTAGAGGGCTTTAATTATAAGTGTAGTAATCAGTGATTTTCTATCAAAAGAAAATAAACCGGTTATTCAAATTACAGGTATTCTAATACAGGTTTCATACCCTGTCCAATCAACAAAATCACACTAAAAAAATAAAAAAACTATATACGCTACTTAATATTAAAAACTTTCACTCAACAAAAATAAAATTTCTCAAAAATATTTAGAGATACAGGATATTTCTAACGTAGTTATTTAAAAGTAACCTTTAATAATGTAAAAAGTAAATAAATGTTTGATGCATTATATCTTATAATTTCATTTACAAATGTTCAATATGAACTTTGGTAATATGGCAGATGTCCATCTGTAATCAATTTCCTGCCAAATCCTATGAAGCAGGTTTTGATCTATGGTGGCAACAGTTTGTGTTATCCGGTGTCTCAGCTCATCGACATTTCCTGGAAGAGGAGGAACAAATACTCTGTCTTTAACGTACCTCCATACAGAGACGTCCATTGGAATTAAATCAGGCGATCGCGGTGGGCAGGAAATTGTTCCAGCACGTCCAGTACAAGTCGATACTTGACTGTAGAAATAACCAACAACTGTTCGATGATAATGTGATGGCGCGCCATCTTTTGGAAAATGAATTCCGAGCCCGTATCTTGTGGTAATTGTGGCATTAAATAGTGTTCAAGCATCTCCAGGTACGATATTCCAAATATATTTGACTTTGCAAAAAGGGAAGGACCGTAAATTTTGTGACGGCTTATAGAAAAAAAAAAAAAAAAAAAACATTTACCGTACATGTTCGACTGTGTGACGTGGATTCTGCTCACCCCATGTCCGAACATTTTGTCAATTCTCTTTACCTGGTATGGAAAGTTGCTCGTCACTGAACACAATTCTATTAAGATAATTATCTTCAGTCTTAATTTTTTTTTAACATGTTTACATAAAACTCTTCATTTTTTTATCACCTTTAGCCTTGTATCACTTGTAATTCAGCTTATATCAGTTGTAATTTGTGGGGGTTAAATGGCAGTCAATTACGCAATATCCTTCATACTGTAACCCTAGGAATACTCAATTCTAATCTAGCTCAACCCATTGATTTACCTTGATTTCGTATGAAGGTCTACCGCGCTTGTTCGATTACCGCTTCAGAAACTGAAAGTCTACTCTAACCTGGCGTTCTATGTGACATACAATCTATTTCAATAAAACGTTTGTACCATGCAATAATAGACTGTCTTTGAGGTGGTTGCTTGCGGTATGTAGTCATGAATTATTGTCTCCAAACGGTAGTAGCCGATTTGGATTAATGAAACCATAATCAACACTGAGAACACTCTGCACCGATATACGACTCCATGATTGATAAAATTACACATTCTCCCGTACCAGCTAGTGAGAACGTCGGAAACTAACAATGTTAGAAGAGAAGGAAACTTGAAGGTATACTGAATTCAGTAATGTATCAAACAATTTTTAAGCGACTCACAGTTTCTGTGTTAGTGAGTTAAGAAAGTTTTTTTTTTTAATAAATTCATATACGGTTGTAATTGATTATTCCATAAGCACTTTTTCAATGCCATTTTAAAGAAAATCTAATTTTATTTTTTCCTGATGAAATTATTGAATTGAAAATAAACTAACATAAATTTCTTTTTAGTAATTCAGAAGAATATGTTACAAATATTTAACAACTTAGTAAAAATAATCAGCGGCATTATCGGTTCAAATAGTTATCTCAATTTCGATTTAATATTTCAAACCGCTCTACGTAAAGAATACTTTAAATTGCATCATTTAAACTAGAAGGAGGGTAATTAAATTCTCTTTTTATATTCTCAGACCCAGTCTTGCTTGGGGGGGGGCATGGAAAAGCGTGATGTACAATAGCCACCATTCACGAGATGATTTCTCTGAAAGTTGTTTTCCTCAGCTTTTTCTGCAATGAAAAGAATTAAGATATATCGACAGAATTTCTTGGAAATTTGTAATAAAAACAATTATTTCCTCAGGGAGTAAGGCAACGAGTAAGTAACTCGCTACACACATTTTCCAGATTTCAAGTTAATTCAGCTTTATTATAGATAACTAATAAACAGTTACAGGTAAGTAATATCTCTAATCATATCTAATTGTTAGGATTATGGCCTAAATTGAAGTAAGAACTCTAAGATACCAATTTAGTAACTGTCAAAAGATTTAGTTAATGATTCTTATTTCATCTGTAAATAAAAAAAAATATTAAAATAACAAACAGACAAAAAAACAACTGAATTACTTTTCCTGAGTTTTCTTCTAACAGTGCTTTCAGCGTGTAAATTATGCCAAATTGTGATTTAAGTTATAAATATTACATTTAATGATTATAAGACTTGTTTCTCACTGAAAGCTAAACAATAAAAATCTAATTTCTTATTATTTACCGCAGTTTCATAAACTAAATATAATTTTTATAGTAAATAAGAGAGCAGAAAAATCCTCTAAAATAAATGGATTATTTCATCCAAAAATAGTTTAATTTGGACAAATTTGGAATGAATAATCAAATAAAAATACAGGATAAAATTAATCAGAGTTAAAAATTGTTTTTTTTTCTGAAGTGACGGGCATCGGCTGCTTTGATCATTTTGCCCTATGAGATTGTAAATTTGTAATGTACAACAAATTTTGAACCCAGGACCTCCAGATGAAAGGCTGAGACGCTACCACTCCACCATGGAAATGGGCAAAAATATTATTATTATTAATTATTATTATACATAATGAAATGATTATTACACATAATGAAATGAGGAAGATAAAGAGCGAGAAGCAAGAATGTAATAGTAGTATTAATAATAATAAACAGGGGCAGGTAGATAAAAACTGGAATTTTTCTGTGCCATTAAATATATATTACGACTTTTGTAATTTTTAAAATAAATGTATGCATAATTTATTTTTAATATTTTAAACTGCCAAGATTTATATAAAAGGATTTAATTTTCTTGGTATTTTACAAACGGATCTTATTTTATAGACAGGCACAAAGTTACAGAGCGATAATATTTGCGTGTGTTTATGTATTGAGAGCCACCACACGAACATCACTGGCTGTGTATTGCAGGATAGAGAGTATGGAAAGGATAACGAAGGGGGAGGGGATCATCATAAACCCATTAGGGAAATATTGTTTATTGCTGCCCACCTTATCTGCGAGGGTATAGATGACAGCAAAGGGAGGCTAAAGCGTGTGGGTGAGTGAATAAGCACAGTGGCAAGGGAGTTTGTAGAATGTAGGAATTCCGTTAAATTCGTTCCGAAAGGATAGTTATGAAAATTCCTTATAAGGTACGAAATGGAGAATACGGAGCTGCGATGTCAAATGAATTGGATGTTAAATTTATTTAAAAAACGAAAGGAACTATTATTTGATTGTTGAAATAGCTTTCCTTCACTCGTTAAACATAACATTAATTGAAAACAGAAAAAATAAAAGAAAAATAAACATTTGTTTGCAGCCAGCTGATGTACAAAAAAGAAATAAATCGTTTACTTGTACTGAAGTCAAATAGCGGAGCGGTTTTATTTTTACGTAGTACATTTCATCATTTTTAAAATTATTTCTTTTTTCCCGATAGCTACCAATTTTATCTTTGACATTCTACTTTTCTTTTCCTCTTTTGCATTCCTTCTAACTATTATACGTCATGTTTCTTCATTCAATACTTCCATCGATCAAAACTCGAATAAAAATAAAAAGTTAAAATATATGTATTTCTAAATTAATTTTTGGTCTCATTTACTTAAAATAATCTGTAAAATCCACAGAATTTACATAAAAAAATATTAAATAATGAATTTAAAAACAATAGAAAGAATTCGTGATATTTGAAAGAGATACCGACCGATCGAATGTATTTTAATGAAGTTTATAATTTTGTATTTATCGTCATAGATGACAGTATATCAAATGTGGTCATAAAATCAAGATTAATTTAATAAATCTTATATATATATATATATATATATATATAAAAAATCCCACAGAAAATACAAAAAAAACATACGAATTTTTAATTTACGATAGTCTTAAAAATTGATATTACATAAACAACCCTTATTTTTTACCCTGTTATTCTGGAAATACTGCACCAATTTTCATAAAATACTTATTTTTCAACCTCCGAAGAAGAACTGGAAGCTTTTCAACCTTCGTACATTCATTCTGAAGTCCCGAGTTTGACTCTTGGTTAGGATTGGAATTTTTTCATATGTAAAAACATTTATTCATGTTTTCTTGGTAATATGGTCAATAATAGCTCTATTTAACAAAAAAAAAATTATTTTCAATTGACTTTGGAATACGAATATTTGAAAGAAAAAAAATGCAGAATCTTCTCCAATCCAAAGAACATAAATCATTAAAAGTTATCCTGAAGGGCAACAAGTAAAATTGAAAAGCAAATTACGTAATTTAATAATAATAATAAAAAACGGGGTTGGTGATGTGTTAAAAGGTCTTCCCATTTTTTTCTTTAATAACCCTAACATGCTGTCACCCGTCAGTCTGAGGAATGCAAATGATATTAACCTCGTAAACATAGCATCTTTACATTGATCATCAAAGAGCTGTTATAGTAAGAGTTATTATTCTCAGAGAAAACAATCGATCGGTTCTTCTTGCTCATCAGCTAGTTAAATGCGTCGCAGCTCTAGGTCTTAGGAAGAAGAAATAGAAATAAATTGACGTTTTCCCTTCTACTGCGAAGTTTTTTATTATGTTTAACTTAAAAGAGGCCCCATCACTCAGTAGTTTATACTAAATAAGACATTTTTGTTAAAATGGATATATGATATGAGATGGATAAAATAATAATGTGGAGGATGTTGGTACGACTGGTGCTGGAGTGGGAAGGAGTGATTATTACCAGCACATTTGAATATTGCCAGTTTGTTTCGAGCATTGCGTTTTGAACTAGGTTGTGTAATCGTGCGCTCTATTAAATACGATTAATTATTGAAGAACCTGTATTCGTGATAGAAACTTATTTGGAGACAAAATCTCATGTTGGGCGTCAGAAAAAGTTCAGGGAGAAGTTAACAGAAATACGAGTGAAGTTTTTATTCAGAAATTAGTTAAAAAGTTCCATGAAACAGGTTCGGTATTAGACCATAAATATAGCCGACAAAGATGTCAGTTTTAACGTTCCAGGTCGTATAGGACATTAAAACGGCAGTAAGATCTCCTCATAAATTTTTGCGGAGATAGCCGGGAAAAGAACACTTCACTAGATTCAGCCCAGACCGCAGTGAAGAGAATGAAGAAATGTTATCCGAACGAATGCAGGTTTTCCATGAACTAACTAATGCTTATTATGCTAAAAGGGTCCACTATTATCAACGATACAAGAACATTAGAGAAAAAATTGGCATCTAAGATCAAATGTTTTTCACAGATCAAGCGTAGTTTCACTCTGGCATGTTAATAGTCAGAACTACCGGCCCTGGGATACTGAAAACCTGTAAAATTTTCTTTGAATCTCTCCTACACCCATAAAAAATAGGCGTATAATGTGCGATTTCAAGGCGACAAATAATAGGATTCTTGTTTTTTTTTAAACTGTGGATGCTATCGTCTACGCAGAAATTAACCAACAGTTTATAGCGTTACTGCAAATGGATGAACGTGACTACTCGTTTCATCTTGGCGGGGCTACTTGCCATACAGATCTCTCTACTATGGAGATTCTACAGAATTTATTTGGTGGAAGAATAATTTCTAAATTATTGTAGCCACCACGATTCCCTGACTAACTAGTCCAGATTTCCTACTGTAGGATTACTGAAAAGAAGTTGTTTATAGGAGCTATCCACACACCCTCAGGAATTGAAGACAAAGATTGCCGATGCCATCCAAGAAATAGACAAGGTACAGCTAACAATAACTAGGATCGTGGTTGCGGAGGCTAAATAGAAAAAGAAAGGAACATGGTCAAACCTGATGACAAATGTATAGAAGTGAATCTTCAACACCTTCTGTAAGGTATGCAAGTGTTTACCAATAAACTACTGTGTTTAGACTAAACTAAGAGATGTTTCATCTTTTAAGTTGAATATTCTGAACATAGAGCCTTTATTAAGTGGTTTAATACCATTCATAGCACCAGTATTGCATTAATTAGTTAAATATTCTATAATTGCATTTAATAATAATTTCATAAATAAGATTAATATATACTGTAATGTTTAATTCAGTTAAATTTAATTAAATATAAACCTTCTTTTTTTTTCATTCCGTTAGATTTAGACGCATCTCAATACTTCTGAACAAGATTATATTTATTTATCTTGAGAGGAACTAAACTAGCTAAATCATTAGGCTTTCTCCAGTTTTATGTTCTTGTTTAGTAATAGTAGAAAAATTTCCATAGAAATTATGAAATCTTTGCAAAATGAGTAAGTAATTACAATCTTTGCCGATTCAAAGAGCTTAATCGAAGTTTAAACTATGTTTCTAACAAAAAATAACGGAAATGTTACGGGTTGATTAACAAGCAGAATTGATCTGATGTACAAGAATCTTTATTGTTGGTAAATTACGAAAATGCTGGAAAACCTGTTTTTGTTAAGTTAATTAGGGAGCATAACAATCAACATTTAAAAAAAAATTATATGTTTTTAAGTAGTTTATTTTCTCATTTTGTAAACCGGAACATACATTCACAATTTTAAATAATATTAAATCTCTTTAATTTTAACATGAAATCAAACAATATCAAGAAAAAGTACTGACATTTCAGTAATGTAGAAAAAAACTTTATTATTTTATGTAGATGTTAACCGAAAAAGTAGATTTAATAAACATTTAGCCAAAGGTAAGATGATTTCTTAAAAATAGTTTTAAAAAGTGCGTCGGTGGGTGAGCATAAGAAGCTTCTTACGTAATTATATAAGTTATTAATGGTTGAAAATAATATATACGCAATATAAACAAATGATAAAGTTTTTTATTAGTAAGAAATATTAACTATCAATGAACTACACATATAATAAAAACTATTTATTTACATAGTTATTTCACTCGTATATACATAAGCCGTGCATAATAATGAGAGATAGAGAGAGAGTAAGCGCGTGCTTACCGAACCCGCTTTTAGTATTTATATATAGCACGCGGTAGGCATAGTGGGGGAATCTTTTTTTTTCATATGACTTTAATAATCAAAATTTGAACGAATTATGCAGCGTTAAACTGATTTTTATTTTAAATTTTTGAGTACCATTGGTTTCTGTACTTCTTCGTTCGTTAAATATGTTCTACTTTATTGTACTGTAAGTAATATGGTAATCAAAAAAGTATTTGGAATTTCTGCAGTTGCTTTTTTTTGGTCAAAATCCTTATATTTAAGTAAAATAATTTTTTTCATAGCATATTTTCTCCTTAATGAAAAAGTGTTATGTGACGGATCCCCACAGTTAGGTCATTTGCCTTCTTTTGCCTAATTCCACACTGCTAATACCACGTCTTTGTGAAGTTGAAATGTATATGTAACTATAAAGGCTAGATTCAACAGGCAGGATGTACTGCTTCATAATATATAACGGAAAATAATGAGTAATCTACAAGATAAAAGAGAAATTGAGAACGTTAATGCTGTATTTCAAATTCAAATTTAAATTACGGTGGCTTAGTCTTAGGCTTAGAGTTAGTAGGAGATTGTTAGACATGTGAATTGATCTGTTCAGTGCATGCATTTAGTGCATTCAATCTTATCTAAGTTCATTCAATCTACTATAATCTTTTCAATAATCAAATATCTCATTTCGTTTTCACGATAGTGTTTTTCCTTTCCCTGTTTACTTTGTTGATCGATGTATTCTATTCTTGATAATCAAACTGTAACACAAGAAATATTGTACTGTTGTACCAGATAGTAATGTTGAACTCGACCGATCTGTATTTGACGTAGATGATTTATGTACGATTGTCGTTAACCAAGCCTTATCAATAAAGTAAAATCCAATTCTGAAAACTGCTTCAAATTACGTCACACGTAATATAAGATATCAATGAACACACATACTACAAATAATCATTAGAAACAGTAACATTCAATTCAAATAATTTTTTTAATGACCTCCTTGAAATGAAACAAATAGCTTGTTATGTATTTTAACCAAAAAAAAGCCAAAATTTTTAACAAAATTTTTTAGTATGTTGCATGAAAATAACATTTTTATTTAGTTTGAGAAGAATTTCCTGACAATTATCTTGTATATACTTAAAGTAATCAAAGTATGGAGAATATTGCGAGCATTGAAGTACATAATTATCACCTTAAGTTTAAATTTCTAAACCGGTTTTTAAATTTCTCTTTCCCTCTCAGTCGTTGAGATTCTGTAAGAGTTAAGATGAAAATTTAAAAATAGTCCACACAGTAGACAAAAATAACATCATTAATAAAATTAACGGTAAAATTTTTCGAAACCGTTTTTCCTCGAGATAAACAGAATTATCTTGCTGTTGTTGGCAATTCAAGAATAAAAAACGCGTTTGTGGGATTAATATAACGAAATTTCCTTTTGTTTTATCATTGTAGTAAGTAACAACACGGCTAGAAGTTAGGTTGGCGTCATAAAATTGACACGATTGGCGTGCCATCAGAATATTAACAAGTGAATTACAATTCCCGCTGAACGACTGTCAATAAAAACCTACAATAATATATAATAATTTTATCTCTGTACCAGTTTGAGCAACTTCTAAAGAATTTTATTTTACCTTCCTATGGCAATTAAAAGGAATAAACGATAGAACTTTCCTTTAATAGAAAATACGCGTACATTTACAACAGCTTAATTCTACCAAGACGAAATGATATTACTAGGTAATTTAATATCCAACGCATTAAGTTTTTATCATTTTTTGATCTACTTTAAAATATTTCAGTTTTCTATAAACTTCTGTAACATTAAGTACAATTAAAACCTTAAATTAAAATTTAAACTTTATATGCATTACTACTATGGTTTTCGTTGTAATAACGGGGTGAATAAATCCTATTTCATTTAATCTTTAATTATTCAATTTAAAAAAGTTTTATCTAAATTAAAATTATAAAATTTAACTCTTAAACGAATAAATATAACCGACTTTGTTTTCCCTCTTGCTTCGTTTATTTAAACTAACTAAATAAACCCAAAAGCAGATACTGAACTTATTAAATTTATAATCTTTAGAATAAAGAAAATGTTACTTGTTAAACACACCACTACTTACTCGTAGCTCCAGTCAAATAATGATATAATACAGTGGTTCCCAAACTTTTCCGAATCGCGGCGCCCTTTTTCAATGAAAATTTTTTCATGGCGCCCTACCCTAAGTAAAACTACGACTACTCGTAAGTAACAGATAAAAATAAATAAAATTCGTGTATCCTCATTATTACTTTACGTTATTAACATTAAATTAATAATTATTAATGACTTGTTTCAATTAATTATGAAGCTTTTACAATACTTTGCGGCGCTCCTGTGAATAGGCTGCGGCTCCCCAGGGCGCCGCGGCGCACAGTTTGGGAAGCACTGATATAATACAAGTGAATTTATTTTTAAGATGATTATTTCACCATGTAAACTCAAAACACATAAACAAGGAATCTATAACCAAATATCTTTATCGAAAATAACAAGCTTGAATGAGACTGGAACCTAAAATCTTCTGGATGAAGAAGAAGATGCTAGCGCTCCACGGAATTTGTCTGTCACATTGTTACCTTAGTTTATATCCCACCTAAAATCATGACCGGTTTATTTGTTTTCGAATGATGGTTACTTTACTTTTATTTTCTAATGGTTTAGACTTATCCGTATTTCCAAATTTCATTAAGGAATTTAACAGCGTGTTACGTAGTTCTCGTCACTGGTAGATGAAAGCTAAGCACTAGGGTTAACAAGTTCATATTTTAGTTAACATGCATACATAATATATTTATACATTTAACATATTTTACTGGATAGTTTATATTTTTATGTATTCGTAGTATATATCAAAAGGAATTGATTAATTATATTATCAAATACTCGTATTATTTTTTATATAAGCTTATTTATTGAAAAATTCATTTAGACTTTCCTTTTGATTACATTAATTTATTTTATAGATATAACTTTTTTACGTGAAAAAAATTCTTATATTTTGTTAAACTGATTATTTTTTTGCCGTTAATATATTATTTCTTCAAGTTATATCTAGAAGTTTTAGAAATGTAAGTTATAGGGTAATAAACAGATAGTTTTCTAGTTCACGATGAGGTTTTATTAAAATGTGTCCTGTTGATTGACTCAGATGTTTCTCTATAATTAAAAGGTGATTAATTATATATATTTAAAAGAGTTCAGATAACATAATAATTTTTCTTAAAATACAATATTAATAAAAGGATAAATTATGAGGTCAGGTATAAAATTATTCAGACGTGATTTTTGTATCATTGTAAATTTTTACAGGAACATTTTCGAGGCTTACAAATAAATATTCATTCTAGGTGATTGTACAGCAGTCAATAATTTTATAAAAATAATGCTTACATTACGCAGAGAGACTGGTATTCTAAGCATCAAGTTAGTCTTATTGAATTTACCGGTATTTAAACCTGTCCAATTTAATAAAATTTCAGTACTTCTTGAAAATTTAATATTTTAAACTGATCTTTTGTTGGGTATTAAAAGACAAGAGAATTCTACAAAGCGGATGCAATGTATTAAGTAATATGAATTATAATAAAATGTAAAAGAATCATGTCCTTATTAAATTTAATTTTAATGAAATTACATTGATTTATCTTTAAAGAATCCTATTAAAAATCATTAAATGATAATCCTTTAAGTAACAAAGTAATAAATTACAGAATGTTATTATTTCCCTGATTTTATTATGCAGTATTTTTTTTTTTTAAAAAGACAGAAAAATATTTTTTTAAATATTTTTGTCTGCTAATCTAATGTTTTTTTGTGGCTGGAGGAAAGTAATTAATTCAAACAAACCGCCTATATTTTTTTTAACACTGAATATAATTAAAAGTTATTAAATTTAAAAAAAATATCCTTTATTTCACACGCTTTTATCTTCTACCGGCAAATTTTGATTACTCTCTTTTATTCAATTAACTTTAAGCTCCAAACTGAATCACCCCAAACCATCACCCATTCATCTATACATCTATTCATATATTTTTGCCAAAACACCGCAGTTTGTTGAACAAGATGATGGTTGGAAGAGATGGTGGGAATATTACAGTAAGTATAGTAAACGCTTTAATTAAGCTCAGAATAACCTTTTTATGGTTCTCTGGTTCTATTATCCCTGTAGCATCAATCTTAATATGCTCATGATTTATTTTTAATACATTTTCTATTTAAACTCTATAACAAATTTGTTGTGTATTTCAAGAAATCTCATTGTACATAAATCCGGTAGACTTAGGTTTAATTATTGTGAAATATTAATTTTCTAATGTCTTAGTTCGAAATACTGAAAATGAAACGTCTGTGTACTTCTATACTAGTAGAAAATGTATCTGAACTTTAACCTTTTGATGAGAGAGCATTGCTATATTCTATTAATTTAATTTAATATAAAGCACGTATTTTCGGTAAACGTTTTAGTCAAATTTCTGCGATAGAAATAATTTCATCTCTATCCTCACTACAGAACCATTCTTTTATGTGAACCGCTATGTTATCACCTTTGGGTATCCAAAAATGCAAGTTAAATGGAGAAAACGTTATATTGAAATTAACACCCGATGAAATTTTTCTCACGTTTGAACGATGGTTCTTCGGGTTTTACGGTGGCATGCGATGTTTATGTTAATAGATACAAAAATTATGCTAAATGTATATTTATATATTACATCAAAGTAATATTTTTACTTTTGAAAACCACTCGCTACCTTACAAATTATATTTATACTCAGTGATTTTAAAAAAAATATTAATACAGTACAACAATCATATTACTTCTGGCTATATTTTATTTCATTAAAAATGAAAGAAACAAGCCCACCATAGAGAGAGGGATACGTAAATTTCCTGAATAAAAACCATATATACTACATATTACCTGCCTTGTGAAGACATATACTGTACGTCGTTGGAAATAATTATATCTCCGATAACTTTATACTAAATGGCAATCCGTTAAACATTAGCGTTACCTAACATTCCTTTAATTTTCTTTAAAAGGTCTATGATAATGACATGAAGTATTTTTTAGCGCATTCAGAGTAAAAAACAAGAAAAAAAAAATACTGGAGTATTCTTTAGTTAAAAGAAGAATGATATTGAAAGCCGACATAGCTATTTAGTACATGAAATAATGCAAATATCGAAAAAATTTGTATTTATTTAATCCGTTAAAACCTAGGGGTGCCAAATGGCACCCTCAATTCTTTGTTCTCTAAGAGCCTTAGTTTCGGAGGTGCTGTAAGTAAAATACGATTTTAACGCTCTGTAAGGTAATAAAGGTACAATTGTTACTATTTTGAATACGATAGTTAGTGTGACTGTATATTTCGTTTTGGTGACTTCATGTTATACTCCTGTTATAATGGAAAATTCATCAAGGTAATGAAATTTCTTTGTCACGTCTTATAATTCTGTTCTGCCAAACATGTTATTACCATGGTTATTGATCCTAAAGATCATACGACATTTTTTTTTCTTTCAATAATCCGGATAATTATATTATTAACTGTAACTAAAAATAGCGGGTGCCAAGCGGCACCTAAGTGCCGCTGATTTAGCAAATTGCTGATTTAGCAAACGTTGATTTTGTTAGTATAGTATTTTTTTATTTTATTATTCTTAGTTATTTATTTCAAATGCCCTTTTATGTTTTTCAATTGTCATAGATAAGAATGATAATTATATATGACTATCGTGGCTATTATGTCTAATAATACAAAGAAAAATTTTACAGCGATACACCTTGTAAAGTGAATTTTGGAATATTTTAATCAAAACGTCACCATTTAAAAAGATCTGGGAAAGTTTTTTTAGATTATTCACAAAATAACTTTCTATTATTAATTTGCTTTACAAAATAGTACGTGTGAAACCAATTAGCAATGGCGGTTTTCAGGTCTCTGAACGTGAATGAAATATTGATGATGAAGTTCTTATTCCACCTGTTCAATCTATATTATTGAACCATCTGATCCTGCCGTACATTCAGATGTAAAATTCAACTGATAAAGATGATGGTAGACTGATAAATATCTTGAAAAAACATAATCTACTCGCTGGAGCTGAAGTAATTTTTTTTGATTCGCGGAGAATTGCAGCCGATGAGTCTATTGATTTTGTATTCGATAACATACTTGTTAGTCAACAGCAATGATTCAGATAGCCCTTCTTGTTCAAGTCGTAATAATGATGGAAGTATTGCTTCAATGTCTCTGCTCCCCTGGGCCGGACCTGGGTGGTATTACGCCACCCAGGCGAGTATCCGTTACTCTAATAGGCCCTCTCCACCTACCGGCTATATACCGACATGGCAGGTCAGGCCTACCGGTGGCTATTTTGAGATTTTTTTATTCACTATTTTGTCCTTTACGGAACCACATCATACCTACAAGTCGTGATGTGGCCCCAGAATCTTTTGTAATACTCTTTTATCCTAACAACATACCCCATGGAGTCCTCAGCGGATCATCGAAACCAGCACACCTAAGCATGCTGGCTCTCACGGCTGAGGCTGTCCACCTAACCTAACATATTAATAACCCAACCTTTTTTCATCTACATTCCTTTGTGTTACACTGTCTTTATGTATTCAGCAACCTTCCTCCAGTTTTTCTCACTGCTAAGCATGAAGTCCCTTTCGGTGTTTTTCCATGAATACCCACGTCATGTCTTTGCCTTAGCCATTTATTACATATTAAAAACGTATGTTCAGAATCGTCATTCTCCTTGCAGCACATGCGCTATTAGGACGTTCCTATTAGGAACGTCTTGTTCCTAATAAGCCTAAAGCACACTACGTAAAAAAAAAAATTGTTTTAAGAATATGGCCAAACAATGACATATCGGGGTACAACATAGTTTTCCGCAAAGTAATTATACGAAATATCGTGAAATGTCGCCGTGTGATATTTTCGAATTACCCTTTGATAATGGAGATCCTAAATGTATCGGTAACTAAAACCAACCGTTACGCTCTTTTCACAAATAACCCGAATCCTTTCATCACCAAGGAATAAATAAAAGTATTTCTTGGTATACTAATTGTGTCTGGTTACAATATATTGCCATAAAATGTTCGATACTGGGTTCGAAACGAGTTCTGATATGAGAAATGAACCTGTGTAAGGGTCAATGAGAAGAAATCGATTTCTTTCAATAATCAGATCGGTTTATTCACTCAGTACACAATGAATACCTTCTTGTAAAAAAGAAAATGTGAAAATTTAGCCTTCTTGTAAATGTTTTAAAAAATAGGTTTGCAGAAAATTCTTTAAAAAAAAAGATAATAATGAATAAAAAGTCCACGTAATGAAAGAGTTACATAATGAGAACGCCTAGCGGTGTCTTACGGAAATTGCGGCTCGTGCCCAGCTAGGCAACATAAGCGCCTAAAGATGCTAAACGACACAAACTAAATTTTCGCGCTAATTTTTACATATAACTTCAATAAATAATGTAAAGACCATTTTTGTAGTGAAAATAGCGTAATGAAAGGATATTTATAATAAAAAAATTAAAGTGTTACAAATTTTTTTTGGAGCTAGATGATATCACCGCATAAGCTTAAAGCTTGTTTGTGGGTTATGGAAATGAAATTTTTTAGGAAATGAAAAATGACGCGGCTGACCGGGATTCGAACCCAGGTCCTCCGGACGAAAGGCCGAGACGCTACCTACCTACCACAAGCTGATATAGATGTAACGTATATAGAATCAGACATATATTAGGAAAATGAATTTGACGACACAAGTATTTTCTCATTTAATAAAAATAAAATAATAATTTTATAGAATGTAGTTAATTTTGATTACAAAAAAAAACATATAAACAGCAGAAATAAATTATGTTACTGCACAGATTATTCTTAATTTAAAGCGTAACGCAATGATAATTTTTCTCTTCCAAATTTAATAACGTGAAGTTGGTAGAAAATTTTTCTGTTTTTAATATTTTAATTTATACAGTTATTCTACTGGGTAACAGTTAACTTCGTTTGCAGTAAAGGTGATCTCTGACTTGGGGATTGCGTCAAAATGTATGTACATATTTATTTATATACATTAATTACTAATGAATCATTAGTAATTAATTAACTTCTTTTATTGAAATACTGAAATGTTTTATTAATTATTAAGATAAATGATTATTATTTTTTAATTTATAAAAAGAACGCTAATGAAACTTTATTACTACCGGTCTAGTAATTTCCAATTTTTAATTTTTCTGAACGTATTTTTCAATCGAAAATTCTTTCCTAGTCAACTATATTAAATTATGTTAACAGTTTTGAATAAGTTAATATTTTATTTTTAACTTAATTTCGGCTGATTTATTAGCGATGGAAAGAAATTTAGTTTTCTTAGAGGTACAGCCTAATATTGTTAAAAGCTTCTCTTCATGGACCAAATTTTATCATCGTTACGTCACAGTCTTACGTCACGTCTTTTTTTAATAAGCACACCAAACAATGGAAATTTACATTAGAAAATATCTTCTTGTCTTAAATAGAGTGATGTTAAGAAGGAAATTAGTTTTAAATTAATTTTACAAATTTTCCATTACTTTCATTTACGTTAGTAAAAAAAAAAAAAATCAGAAAAACATAAAGAAAAAAAATACAGTTTACCGTACATCTATTTCACAATTAAAATCCATTTAAATACTTTAAACGATCCTGTTACCGACCACCGAGCAAAAAATCTAAATTATTGATTAGCGAGAGAGACAAATGAATGAACTGCTTCATTACACATGAAATAATTCCAAAAGCTCCCTTAAATATTTAACGCAACAAACTGATAATCATAATACGTTCTGATATGGGCTTTTATGCATGATCAAAAAGGTAAAATCCAGAGGGATCCAGAGGCGAGATATTCATATGTTTGTAATACGTTAGTTATTTTATTTTGACACTATTTTTTTGCTGGTCCTACGTATTAAATTTTCTTATACCATTCCAACGCTATCTCGCTTAGTTTTCACAATTATGTCCGTTAACTCCAGATTTTATTTTTGTCATGAATTCAGTGTGCAGTGTCAATTTTATTTTAATATTGAAGCTGAGTTAATTTATTTTTTAAATTTAACAGTACTATTTAATATAAGATGTGTTTAGTATAACAAAAGAAACATCAGATTTGTTTTTATTTTTAAATTTGGTTATTAGAGTAATAAATTAAATAATAAATCTTTTCTGAGACTTTAAGATTATTTACAGTATAACTGGCACATCAGTATTACTCGGCTTTCTTTTTAAATTCTTATACAGACGCATTACATCTTCAAAAAACAAACTATAGTACCTAAAAATAAAAATTCACGTTGATAGTTCAACAAAAAATTGTTCCCGTTTTCCATTGGCTGCGACTTGGAAAACGGGAACAATATTAATACAATACCTAAAAAAAAGGAAATAATAGTACTAAATTCAAGATGTTAAAGAAAATGTATACGAGCAATCATTAAACTAATAATCATAATTTAAGAATAGGCAATAAATAATAATGTAATCACACCGAGGCATAAGTGATTTCACACTTGCCTGCTACACCAGACGTCCCGAGTTCAATTTCCGGCTAGAGTCTCAAACGTTTATAAGCGTCAACACCAGCGTAGTAGCTAATGACCTTAACAGCTGATTCAACTTAAAATAAAACAATTGTAACAAATCTAAGTTTTAGAAATATGACTAGATAAAATTATTACAGAAAAAAAATTCATCTCATTGAAGAATAATTTTGTATAATATATGCAGCTTGTGTTGGTTTATTACATTTTATATCTATAATAGATTTTTAATAATTTACAATAAAGGCGACACAATGAATCTTGATGTTTGGTGCCATGGCAGCGAAAGCCGCAATTCGAATCGTTCTATTACCCTTTTAACATAACATTTACTTCATTATCTAACAGCTAATGGGTCTTTTTAAGATGTATTGTGGTGTTAGTATGGGTAGCAGAAACCAATTTTCTGAAATTTTAATCAGTTTTAATGTATAGCTAATATTTTGTATATTATTACAATTTTAAATTTGGTTTGATTTAATTATATATATGTGTGTTGGGTCAAATTTAATTTGACCCACAGAAAACTTTTCTCACAGAAAACTTTTATTAATAAAAACCATTTCCTGCGAAAAAATATGTTGTAATGTATTTTTCAAAATGATAAACTTTACAAGAATTACAGAAGCGCTTATGTGAAGCTGGTAATTGTACAATAATAGGTCTTTGCATAAAATAGTATAACATGCAAATCAAAATTATTTATCTCATTGATAGCTGATGTCCCATTTAATTTTCAAACAGATATTCAAAAGTTAACGCAAGATTAAATACACTAAATAATGGAATCGGAAATAACATCTGAAACTAATTATTTTTAAAAGTATAAAGCTATTTTAATAAAAGAAGGGTGAACGCCACCAATTTTGCAAGAAATATTAGAATGTCCGAAGTTACTGTCATCAGAATCATCATCGTAATTATCATTGTTACTTTCAATATCACTTGTAAAGAAATAATAAATGATTCCATAGTATTGTCAATAAATGTTCTTATCGCATATATTCAGTATATATCACAAATATTTTCTTAAATTTATCACACCTTCCAATTTTTTTTTCATTCATGTCGGCCACTTTATTTTCACATAGTCTTTGAACATCTTTGTTATCAATAGTTACGTTATGACTTCCTAGTATGCTTTAACTTCTGACCAAACCATCTGGATAGAATTTAAATCCAGATGGTATGAAAACAGTCGGAGAACTTCATGACGTTTTTGTTTTAAAGATCATCAAATAAATAAATAATAAACGTTACCAATTCGTACAACTGTGGTTTCAGCATTTAGGAAGAATGAGGAACCAGTTTATGATATCTCCTTTTCTTGAATTGGAAATTGGTGAATTTTCTAATACGGCATTGTGACAGGGTGTGTTGTCAGAAATTACCACAGAATTATCGAGAAGGGTAGAATTAACATCTTTTTTGTCCATTTTAAGTAATTTTTCACTTTCATTCGACCTTTGTAATCGCTACTTTTTTAACTTTCTTACCAAAGCAAGAAACACACTTTCTTGCAAGGTAAGAAAGCAACTTTCTTGCCAAGGTATATAACACATCTCTCCTTTGGAGCGCACTACAATAAGTCTTCTGTCTTTTGAAATAGGATTTATTTGTAGTGTGATAATACATATGACTCGTCGAGGTATACAATCGGCCTATTTTCGGTTCTAAATGTTATTACGGTAACCAGATACTGAATTCGCTTAAACCCATGTCATGCCGCTAAGTGAGAGCCTTCTTGTTATTTTCGGTTTTTCGCTACCTAAAGCCTAAATTCTTTGATATCTTTCAATTCTTTCGCTAACTCGTCTCTTTTTCTGAATAACCAATGATCTCTTTAAGCGCTAACATTATCTTTTACACCGTCGGTAGTTGTTATTGAATTTCGTGAAATTTAAACCCGTCTCACTCAACAATTAATTATTGTAAAAAAGGTGGATTCATTTCCTTAGTTATAATACTTGGCTTGTCCGTGTTTATTTTTGTACGAAATAAAATCACGATAATTATAAAGTATGATTATATTTGTCAAACAATTATAATGTGAGTTAATTTATCATTTAGCGTTTGTCTGCTGAAATAATTATAATAATTGTTGGGAATAGACTCACATTTTTATAACAATTAAAAATATACCATAACATTCCTTTTTATGGTAAAATATTTAATTATTTATAAAATATAAACTTCATAATTAGAAAATATTTAAAAGTAATCCATAATACCATCCGGTAACATGAAATAATAAGTTGTATTTACAAGAAAGCAATTTTCTTCTGCGCCTGAAAACTAAACTGTATATTTTTATTTTGGGTACAGGAACTGTACTAGTCGTCGTAGTTCAAGTTTCAAAAATTATTACGGCAGCTATTCTTTTTTATATTTGTAATTCCAGTTTATTTTTATCTCCTGTTTAACTGAAAGGCACCAACTAATTAATTGTACCTAACATTTTAATTTGTAATTTTTTAATTTACATGTATATGCACAATGAGGTATTCTTAATTATAAAAAAATTGTATTAATTGGTTATAAAATTTATCATTCTATTGTGAAAATCTGTTTGAACATGTACTGGTCAATATTAATACTATTAAAACTATAAATAATTTTGTTAACGTTACAGCCGCCAAAGTAAAGGAATTCATTGAACGATTGTACTTTTTAAAGGTGCTATTTAGCTTTTAATGAAACACAGGCCTGTTGAGGTGAGAAATCCTTTTTAGCTTCCACCAATGATTTTTTAAAATTATTTCTTTAGTATCACACTTCAACAAGAATGTGTCTTTGCTTTTGTCACTTTTAAATTCGAAACTTCTTTTATACATTTCTACAACACCTATGATGAGGTTAGTTATAAAGATTCAAAATTAGCTGTTTCGGTCTCTTCAAAATTTAACCTCTCGTGGTTAGCCCCACAAGTAGTCGAAGCCCATAAACGAATGGATATCGTAGCCGAAACTCACAAATATTTTGAAAGAATTTTTAAAATGTTTCATTTTCTAAATTTATTATCTAATGTTATTGGAAAAAAGGTATATGAAAGATTTTATTATTATATCTAGACTTTACACACTGTAAGAGATTAATTTAGCATTAATTTTGAGTAGGTTAAACGAGCACAGGTCTAATAAAAATTTCGTTTTCACAAAAAAACCAAGAAAAAGCAAAATAAAATTTTATTATTAAATTACCCAGCATATATTTCATATTATAATATTATTACTAAAAATAGATTTTATTGCAAAAGGATATAATTTATGTGCTTCAGCCAGGATGTACAACTTATTTTTTGTGTAACATATCGCTTTTATTTACTTGCTCTTCTATTAGTAAACCCTTTAACAATTCCATAAGGCAGGCGTGGGCATATACTTTTAACCACGGGTCAAAAAGGCCTTTTTTAGTGCATCACTAAAATGATCACTTCATGGCATTTGCTGGCAGGGCCATCGCAAGGTGCGATGGTGCTTGTGTGACGATGATCTTTTATGATGCCCTTATTGTTTTCCAGGAAACGATAGGGAAGAGTTTTCCCCACCCGGTTACAAAGTTAGAAAAAATTACAAATTAAAATAGTATTTTATGCACGTAATTTCATATTTTTTACCTTCAGAAGTCCCCATACGGTGAACGTGGGGTCTTGCATACGGATCAACCGTCGATAATTAATCAAACACTTTTACAAATGTTTAGTTTTGCATACATTTTTATTTTTATTACAAACAACGTGTTGTAAAAACAATGATTAATTAATATATTTTTATGTGAAACGTATAATTTTGAATGTTTGTTTGCGATTATTTCGTCTAAATTAGGTTCCAACTCATTTGTAGCAATCCTTAATACCGAATTTAAATTATCGTCAGTAATTTGAGATCGATATTTATTTTTCGAGAATTTCTTTACGACAAATGTCTACGAAAAAGTCCTTTCGTGTAAATACGTCGATCAAAATAAAACTAAATAGTTTTTGACGTAATCTAGAAAATTGTTGAATTTATCTGCATTCAGGGAACCATAAAAAAACGTTAATTCGCATGAATGAAACTTTTCCTTTAACAAATGATTCGACTGCAATGATTCGACTTTAACAAATGAATTACGATGTTTTCTCGTCGTGATTCCAATATTGGAGAGTGATTTAGCAGTTTTTCATTTAAGTTTTTAGCAAATAAATTAATTTTTGTCGTACATAAATGTTTTGATTGTTAGGTATACATTAATAACCTATTGTTTTTTCCCTGCATTGCAATATTTATTTCACTCCACAAGTTACTATGCGAACAAAAAAGGAGAAATCATTTAACCATTCCTCAGTTTGCAATTCAGGAAAGTCGTTAATCTTTTCTTTAATCGATAACAAACTTACGATTTCATCAAACTGTTAAATCTCTTCAAAACCTTCCCGACACTAAACCATCTCATCTTCGCTAGTGTTTTGCTAGACCTCTTTTTGTATGCCGTGATATTCCATCTACCTTACTCGCTCTATTTAGGATTGTCCGATAGTTTCCTAAAATTAAAGTGGCCTTGAAAGAGAAGAGATTCAAGGGTATCTCGTCGAAGTGCGTAAGGAGTGATCTGAAGGAGATTTCAAAGAAAATTCTTTTCGTTGTATGAGTGATGTAAAAAATGTACAGCGGTAGAGACTTGATTGAATGAAGGCAGAAATAAATATTTTTGATTTATAATCTTTATTTTTAACAGCGTTGGTTAGAAAATTTATTTGCTAATTAGAGAACTGTGTATTCATAAAAAGTGACCATTATTGTGGTTTTTATGATAACACTACTGGACTTCTGATTTAAAGAACATCACTTGTTGAGTTCGTTCGGAAATAATCAGTTTAATCTCTTCACCAAACGTAAACTCACCTGCTCATTTTATTTAAAGGGAAAAGGCACACCTGATGCCAAAAGTATAGTAGCTCTGGCGCAATAATCCGCTCTCCATGCAGAATCTACGTTAATAAACTAATTTTATATATGTAATTCTTTAGTTATTTTTGCTATATTTTTCTACCGTTTGTATTGAACTTATCGCTTTGGCGATTTACATATCTCATTGCACAGCGTATTTCTGAGTATTATCTCTTCGTAACGCAACCCGATTATCTGTTTAAAATGATAAAAGATTATGAATTTTCCTCTCTCAAGATTAAATCTTCTGATAACTAATATCCATCTAATATAAAGTGAAAGCGATGCAGCTCTCATAAGCATAATGGACGCTTCTTTAAAGGCTTAATGGCATTTTTTTTCCTTTGAATATGCAAGTTTATTGCGTTAAGTAGATATTACTTAGTATCATTTGTAGAAGTGTTTTTATTTTTTTTTGTGATTTACAATCTCACCAACCGATTATATTTTCATGATTAAAAATAAATTTTTCCTCGTATCTATTAAATTAAGTATTTCTATGATTTAACTTAAAATAAAGAGTCATTAAAAAAAAGAGTTGAAACATTAAATAAGACTATTGCGGGAACACATTAAACAAACACATAAAAAATACATAGCTAGAATGCGATAAAAATCAATAATTAACAATTTATTCAAGTTTTATACCCATATTTTAATTCAATACTTTTTTATAAAAATCAAATTTTTAACTTAAAAAAAATTTGATCTTTATCAAAAAATGATCCTTTAGGATTTTTTTGGTAAATAATTATCTAAGTAACATTATTTTAATCAATATGGTTTTTCCGATCTTTTTTACGTGAAATTTATCGGCGTAATTTTATAAAAAATAAATTCGTTATCTCATAGTATTACGTTCTAAAGAATCTTGAGTTACAGATTATCATAAATTACCCAATTGTCTGCATTTTGAATTATTAAACATTCAGCCCAATTGCATTTTAGAAATATATGTTTAAATTATAAATATTTAGAAAAACTGTTATTATTATTACTGTTATAATAATAATAATAATAATATTAATAATAATAATAATAACAGTAATTCTTTGACCTCTATCAAAATATAATCCTTTAGGGTTTTTTTTGGCAAAGTATTTATGTCAGTAGCGATATTTTAATTAATATGAATTTTCCGTTCTAATACGTGTATAAAAATAGTAATATTATAATTGTTGTTATTATTACCATTATTACAATACTGACTCGCCATCAGTTATAATCGAAATAACAGTTGAACATTTGGTTTAGTATTATCAGGCAAAACAATCCAGAGTGAATATCATTTATAGATAAATGATATTAAAGTGGTAAAAGTAAACAAACAGTAAACAGTGATTCAAGTAAACAAATAAAAATGGTATGCGAGTAAAAATAATAATAATATCACTTCCAAATTATCGTATGCCTTACAGCTAATAAAATCTAAACTAATCTGTAAAACCATCATTGTATTACAGACGTTTCACAAAATGATCTATCAGTATTCAAAGTCAGTTTAGGCCGTCAAGTTTAGTGAAAGAACGATGTCACAAATACCGGTTGAAGCAAGGTTCAATTCTAGGTAATGTAAATCGTTCCTAAGAAGGCTATTGTTCTCTTAGAGTTAATGTTGCAAATAAAATACTAGTTTCATGATGAATTATTATTTAGTTTGCATCGGCAAACTAAATAGTATTGATTAAACCATTTTGAACTAAACAGATAAATTATTTTTAAATTAACAAAGTAATAATCTGAAATCAGATTACATTAATTTTGTGTCCGTTCTTTTTGCCTTTTTTGTTATAGTATTATAGTGTGATAATTTTTCAAGTCTATTTATAATATTAAAATATTTTCTCTTAAAACAAAAATATATAATTATTTTACTATATTTTAAAAATCGTTTCGATATTAGAAAACTTTTTTTATATGTATAAACTTTTTTAAAGATATTTAATTAAGCGAACATTACTTCTGGTTAGAAATAACGTTGGGAAAATTTTAATAGCAGAAGATGAATAGTTGAACTTAAATTTGCCTAACTTTGTAACCGTGACTTGACTAGACAACATTTTAACTATGCATAGAATCCATTAATTTTCCTTCGATAGTCTCAATATGTCAATAACAATAAATAATTCTATCACCTTATAATTATAAATATATTGGTAAAATAACTATAATGAAAAACAACCTAATATAGTAAAACAAAAACCTAAAAGTCGAATTTGTCTGAGACTTTACTTTAGACTTTCAAAGGGGTAGGTTTTATAATGGTAGAGTTCTGCTATATGATTTGTATGTTTATCTATGTAATATATATATAATAAAACTCTCGATACCCAGAACCGTGTAAACTATGCAAAGAACAAATCTAAGATTCTTTCCATAAAAGTGGTATAATAATAATAAGACTAATAAAAATAATTATTCCTTCCACGGAATTTTGCTTTTCATTTATAATCGGACTTCGAACAAATAATGTTTTACTATATTAACCAATAATAAATTAATATTGAAAAAAAAAGTTGTTTAGGTAGGATTAAATAACACTTCTGTAAATCTAAACTAAATGTAATAGGTACACAACGTGAGATGTTTCTTCGCATTCTGATTATCTGTAATTACACAAAGGAGTCTTTGTAATCAGAACTCAACTTTGGAGACGATTGTTTGAGTCGATACTCAACCGATGTACAGTAACATAAATGAGATTGGTTTCCTCAGCTAGAGTGAGGCAAGTAATCGATAAAGTTATTATCGAAATAAACCTATTACATAGTAAAAAAGATAAATAAATATTCTGTTAAATAATGTATCTAATGATTTTTAAATATATTTATTAATAGTGTAATCATAAAAATAAATTTTAATTTTGGATCTGGCCTTGAGCTGAAATCGGATGCCGACATTAATAATGTGGCCGAGGCTCAAGCGTAACTCGACCTCCACCCGAATATAAATTATACTTGTGCGTTCTAAAGTTAGCGATTTCGAATTTTATCCGATCACCAAAAGTAGGGAGTAATTCTTTCTAAAAGTAACTTTTTCTGACGTGTTAAGCCGTAAATTAATCTGCTTAAACTAAAGTGTCTTATCTTCATATTTTTGTTGAAATCATGTTAATATTTTTTTTTCTGTTAAAAGTCGACTAAATATTCAGTTATAAAAAATTTACTTTGTAAAACAGAAAATTTTACATGTTCCAGACCATATTTAATTAATTAGCAAACTGGTACGTTAATCCATATGTTTTCGAATAATAATCCATATTTTAACCTAAAAAAAAGTTATAAAATGTAATCGGATCCAAAAAATATATACCTCAATTATCCAATAAACAAAATAATCTGACTACAGTAAAATAAAATTAAATCTGTTTGTTTAATTCTCTATTAATATATTTTCGTAATGTCATGTCTTAGCGCCTCTGTAATTAAAGATTTCCTGTAATTATGGATGTATGGTATGTAAGACATACCTATTCTGCTACTTCTGAATTTTGTGGAAAGAAGGAGACTTCCAGCACGTATAAAATAAACGGGAGATTTTCTTTCTAGTAACAAGAGAGATACTCTAGCTCTTTTTATTAGAACGTAATAATTACGAATACACTGGTCTTCTAAAATTAGAATCATCAGGAATAGGAAAATCGGAAAATAGATACACTGATTTTTGACTCTCCATTTATAGGAAAATCTTTGACTAATAATGCAGGAGAATTTCAGTTAGGAGGACTATGACTAAAGATTAGAAGGAACCGAGCACTGTAGTATAAGTTGCTGTTCAAAGCCATGGTATATAGAAGCTGTTTGCAGCCAAGATCTATAAGATGAGTGGAGGGTTAATTACCACTTTAAAAGTATTATCTAATACATGGACTAGAAAAAAAATCAACATATATTTCTACAACAAACTGTATTATGGTCAAAGAAAAATTTGTCAATAAATAATATCAGGTGAACACAACCCACTGGGTTGGTCTATTGGTTAAACTCGTCATCTCAAATCAGCTGATTTCGAAGTCGAGAGGTCTAAGGTTCAAATCCCAATAAAAGCAGTTACTTTTATACGGATTTGAGGACTAGATCGCGGATACCGGTGTTCTTTGGTGTCTGGGTTTCAATTTACACATCTCAGAAATGGTTGACGTGAGACTGTACAAAAATACACTTCATTTACTTCATATCATTCTCTGAAGTAATACCTTACCGTGGTTCTGGAGGCTAAACAGAAAAAGAGAGGTGGACTGCAATTTCAATTCTGCCTATAAAATTTAATGTACGAGAAAGTAAACTGTCTTTAGTTATGATAAAGTAGATTAGAGATTTAAATGCATCTTTAGGCGATATTTGTTATATATATAAATAAAAAATGTAAACAAAATCAATTTAATAGTAAAGTATCTAACAGAGACACTTTACAATATTAAATTCAAGTTATGTATAACTATTTAAAATTAATAAACAAGTAATATAAAACATTGCTATTGAAGGTTTTTTTCTTCTACGAATATTTGCGAGTGCAAATCTGAGAATTAATACACTGAAAAGTTTTATTATGTTAAGTTAAAAAATTACATCTCTCGATTTTTGATCATGAAATCGATCAATATTTTACGGTATATCTACTGAACTAAAAGCGAAACAAACTGTTTATTTATTTTATTGCAGACGTTTGAGTAGCAGAAAGCGGGGAAAGTAATATTTAATAATTGTTTTGGGCAAGCGATCAGCAAAATAGATTTTATTATTAATAGTACAAAGGCTATAATAATTGAACGGTACGGTGTTATTTTAAGGAAAAGATAAACCTTGAATTAGTGGGAATTATTCTGATATTCTTATGCAAATTTAATATCATTACTTCATTGATTAGTATGTAGTATTATTGAAGCCTTTACAGTTTTTATTGGCAAATAAAATGGTTTTTGTAGTATATACTGAAAAAAAATAAAAAATAAAATAAAAAAAGGAAAAATTTAATGAGAAATAAAAAGTTTCATAAAAAGAAATAAAGTTAGCAGTTTCTTTTAATAACTAAGAACGAGAATAAATTTTCTTCAACTAAAACCTAACTATAATGTTTTAAAAAAAATATTTTATTTTTGTATAACCCAATGTGAAAAATGTGTATCCTACTTAAGAAATTTAAAATATATTTTTTTTTATAAAGGCACATTTTGTTTGAAGATAGCTCAAACAATATTTATTTAGTATTGTAACAGAATAACTCGTTCTGTTTTTTTTTTTAATAAAAAAAAATTAAAAACAAAAAATTTTAGTTATTATGTGCTAGAAAATTTATTGTTTCAAAACGGTAAAAGCTAAATATGGAACGGGAAGATATATTTTTTTTCAATTTTAGTGATTCAATTATAATATTTTATCGACAGCACAGAAGTAAGAAGAAATGTGTTTTTTATCGGATTTCCAAAGAATTTTTAGAAATTGCTTCTGCGCACTTACCGTGACAGAACTTTTTGTATTTTACACGTGATCCATAGAGTCAATAAAACGATTAAGATTTAAATCTTTTACAAATATTTAGTCCGTAAATTCTTGATCTGAGAGAAAAGTTATAAAATTATACTTTTGAAGAAAGAAAGAAAAGATTTTTTAAGACGGCAATAAAGTGCATAGTCTTGGTATGTTAACCGATTCTGTTTCATTTTTTTCCCCCTATTAATTTCATTTTTGTTTTTTCCCATTTATTTATAAGACGACTATGTTTGCTATGTAGTTTACTAAGAATTTCAAATTAATTTTCAGGTATCATGAGATTAATTAATTACACATCGGATAATATTAACTATAGTAATTTATCAATACTTAGACAGACGTTTAAGATATATCAATTGCAGTGAAAAATAAATGTGTGGAGAAGATTTAATTCCTGAATTAATTGATTCACAATATTCATTAAATAATATTGAGAAATAGGAATGTGACAAATGAGTTTGGATCATTTTAGAGAAAAATGTGTTTTAGGTAAAAAGTACAGTGAAGTTGTATAGGATTTGTAATATACGAAGATATCAGTTAGACGATGAAAGGAATGTTGTGGAGGGAGAATAAACTGTGAAATTATTTTAAAATAGTTTCTGGTTTTGTTTTAAATATTGATATACGGTATTTTACAGTTTATAGCGGTCTATTGAGTTTTAAAACTTCATGTACGTATTGGTTTTTCTCTATTCTATATTTTATTCAGAAAATTTCTGAAAGTTTTATCAAGAAAAAAACATAATTAATCGCTGTACTGTTGGTTCTAGAATAAATGAGTTTTTACATTTTGAAATATCTTTTGTTACAAATTACACTTTATCTTTATATTTTATCCTTGGGAACTTTTTGCTTCATCGATGAAATTTAGTTGGGTTCATTTCGTTAATTTTTGTTGCTCTTTAAGAAAGAGATCACTGGGCAATGATTGGATCAGGTGAATTTAGAATCATCTGGTCTCCTTGATTTATTACAAAAAATGTTTGTTGTAATAAACGTTTAATTTAACCTCGGCCACAAAAATATTTTTTTAAGATTAAGCTAAGGAAACCATCGGATTCATTGGTTTTGGAATTGTGTTTTTGAAAGATTTGTCACTGTATAGATATCTTTATTTTGTAACAAAAAATAATTGAACATTAAATTATTGGAGGAAGGAACACCATTTTATATTTTGGTATAAAGAATTGTACAGAGGAAAATGAATAGAAATTGTTGACGAAAAACTAAACATCCAACATAAAGGTGAATCGGATAAGGCTGCAATTTATCACCATTAATTATTGTATGGTTTATGGACTGTTAATTTTAGAATGGAAAAAATAGCCAAACAAACGTGTGCAAGAAAGTAATAGGTAACTGGTATGATCTACCTATTGATTACATGGTGATTTGAGCTAGGTGAATTGAGAGACATGTTTCAGTTATTTTAGTGAAAATGTTCAAAAGTAGCAGCTATCGGATAAAATGGCAAGATATAAAAAAAATAAATAAATATAATAGTATTTATAGGATGATTGATAAAAATATTTATCAGTTACCAGATTCCAATTTAAATTATATATTTCATTTGTTTAGGATATTTATGTTGATATTAAAATTCGATAGATTTAAAAATAAATTTTACTCAATTGTCAGATTACATATGCAGATATGAAAATTCATAACAGGTGTCAGTTCCCATTTTTTATTTTTTTAATATTTCTCTTACTTTTATTTATTTTTATACTGAATTTTCCTCGTAGTAATTTAATACTTTTTTACAACTCATTATTGTTTTTAGCCAAAAAAAAATGTGTATACGAATCCTAATTTTTTTTTTGGTGATATTTATCCTCCTTGTATTTGCTTCTTCTATTCAGTTCCATTACGGGTTATTGAAAAACACATTTTATAGTTTCCGATTCTTCTAAAGTGCCTTTACTAAGTTCCGTGTTCTATGTTAAAAAATGAAAATTTTTCCTTCTGTGTAAAAACACTAACCAGAACCTCAGTATATTACTCGGTTGCTGATTTTAAAACATAATTATCGCAACAAAAAATCAACGTATTAAAAACCTAACTTCAATAAGATTTAAAAATCTACAAACTTTATCAACTCTTAGGAAAAAAATGTTGTAATGGTTATTATTGCTATTATAACACTACAGTTATAAGCTGATATTTCGTTTATATTTTTATTGACTTACTAATTGTCTTTTTTTATACCAGATTACACTTATTTGTTTTGCAATTTTCATTTTATATTTTTTGCTTCTAATTTGAAATTTTTCAATAAAAATGTTATTTTCATAGGACGGCTAAATACGACTGGAGTATATTCTTATTTGTTTGTTTCACTGAAATTTTTCATAAAAAATTAATAAAGTATAAACGTTTTATTGAAAAACATAAGACGACGGAAAAAAATTAATCAGACTTTTTCTTATTCATCGTGTAATTGGCGATTTAAATAAAAATTTTAATTAATCTCCTTAAGAAATAAATATAATTTTTAAAATATATGTTGGGGGTAAATATTGATATAATTTAATAATCTATATAGATGAATAAAATAATATAAAAAGTATTATGCCTGTACTATAAAGGAAACCTTCATAGTTTGTTTACGTAACTATTACTTTTTATATTGAGGATTTACTTTAAAAATTTAATCAATTTTTTACAGTTTTCGTTTTTCAGCTGTTGTAAAAATAACAACCTTAATGCAACAAAAAACATTATTATAATTTATTAGAAAAAAACCATCCAAACAAGAAATATTTATTGTTTCCCGCTGAAAAAAAATTCTGATTAAGATTTTATCAAATTAAAAGGTCATTTAATAACAACAACCTTTGGAGATAAAGTATTACAATTTTTTTTTAACTTCAGAGCTTTACTAATTTTATTTCATATTATAGTTAATGTTGTTAAGTTGCTTATTTCACTAATATAAAATATGAAATAATAAGAAAAAAATTATAAAAAAAATCAGCGTCGTATAAGTTCCAATAAAATAAGGAGTTTTAGAAAGATAAACAATTTCTAAACAATAATTATTGGAACTCATATTCAAATAAAAATTATGTCATTTTTTCATTCAAATACTTTTTAGTTTTCAATCGAAGATGAAACCCTGTTTCAAATTGTTTTCAACAATTTGTTCGTCACAGAGAAATAGCTGCTGAATTATTAAACAAAATTACGACATTTACACATTTAGATTAGTAAACAACATTATGACATTTATAAATGTTAAAAGTGACATTTAATAATTTGGAAAATGAAGATTGTCACTAGCAGACCATTTTTTTGTGTGTGAAATGGTAAAACTCATAGCTAGCACTGTAAACTATATCAATTTAAAGTCCGGTTTAAAATAGTACTATTTACAACAAAATGGACAACCTCCCGTCTTTTCGAGTTTATTATTTTGTAAATTGAACGTGATTTCGTTAGTTTATATATAGAATTAAAAGCTTCATTTAAATGATAAATGCAAATTCGTTCCAAATTAATTGACTCGTTCATTAATAAATAAATATTCATTAGGTTATACATGCAAAAGACAGGCCAGCAACAATACTGGCCTGTATTAAATGAAATAATTAAAATATTAATTATTATTATTATTAGTTAATTTATTAAACGGCGTATATCACCGATAATGATAATAAGATTTGCTAATAATTGTAATACTTAAAAATTAATTGAACGTAACAGAGGTAAATTTTTTTATACAATTTTATAGAATTCGCTTTTTAAATAGACGGGTGTAATTTTCTGTTGTACTGAATGGGTAGTTTTTCCACAAACTTTCCATTTCGTTAAATCATTCTCATACGCTAAAAGAATATAAAATTCTTAAAAAAAGAAAAAATAGAAGAAAATCTATATTTTGGAATGTGTAAAGTAACATCCAACGGTATGGTTTAGAAAATGATCTAAAATTTTTCATTTTAATTTCTTTCTAAATAAGGTAAATGTTATTTTATAAATCATGTCAGGTTAAAAATAAATGAAAAGGTAATGTTTATATTAATTGCTTTTTATTAAAATTAAAGTGAATATTTAATTCTTTAATTTCTTTACCTCTTCGTGGTCTTCGAATTTTTATTTTCATTGTTTTTCTATAAAAATGAGTTCAGAACAAAACAAAAAGATGTAAAATTTCATACATACGTATGAAAAAAAATTATCCTGAAAGCTTATAAATGAACTTTTATATCATTCAAAACAAAGAAATTTAAATTAAAATACATGAGACGTTAATAAATAGCTTCTATAAATTTGTGCTTGATAAAAAATTACAGCAGGTCAGACACAGAAAATATTTATAAATCCAAGAGTTACATATCTGTTTTACCTATCCGGCGAACAAAATAATAGAATCAAACCACAAATTTTAAAAGGAAAAATATGTTTGATCCATATTTGTAACTTATTACGCAGATATGGTTAATGTAAAACATTATTAATTTGCTACGTATTTTGATGAAGTTTGAGTAGAACATATCGATTTATGAATCATTATGTAGTCAGGTATGTCATATTGACTTTTATATCAGATTGTTAGTACAGGATCATTCACGGGAACCGGATGTTTTTGAAGTGGGTTGTACTCGGGTGTTCGTGGTGGGAGGGGCACGTGGCTGGTGTCTGACGTTTCCTTTGTTCATAGCATTTACATTTTAGTCGTTAAAATGGAGCCAACGCCTGTACGCGTATGACAGTTTTGTGCGAAATGACGAATCCGTAACTGCTGTTCAGCGAGATTTCCGCCGTCAGTTTAATATCCATCGTAATGCAAGTGTCCCTTCTCGTAACACAATATTGCGATGGGTAAACAACCTTCGAACAAGTGGTTCAATATTGAAGAAAAAACCACTGGATCCCTGACGAACTGCTAGCACTCCGGAGAACATCGAACGATTAAGGGAAGCCATTATCAGAAGCCCACGCCGCTCTATTCAGAGGCATTCAGCAGCGCTTCAAATGAGCACAAGTACGGTAAGACGAATTCTGCATACAGACCTGCATTTCCATCTGCTTAAACGAGCAATTAAATAGCAGTTAAACGAGCAAGATTTCACGCAGCGATTACAATTATGTCGACAAATGCTTACCATTTTCGAAGAAAATGAAAATTTGTTATTGTTAATGAGTTATTGTTAACGAAGCCAATTATCATCTGAATGGCTTCGTCAACAAACAGAATTGCCGGTATTGGGCAGAAAGAAACCCACATCAGCTTCACGAGAGACAACTTCATAGCCCAAAGGTGACTGTCTGGTGTGCAATAGGAAAGGTCGGTATTATTGGACCATATTTTTTTGAAGAAAATGACGCTGCCGTGACTGTAACAGCTGATCGTTACATTGCGATGTTGAATCGATTTTCAAAATGTGTTATTCCAGCAGGATGGAGCTACAGCGCACACAGCGAGAGCAACGATGGCTGTTCTCTGTAACTTGTTTCCGGGACGGATCGTTTCCAGATTCGGCGACATTCCTTGGCTCCCTCGGTACCCCGACTTGAGTAGTTCTGATTTTTTTTGTGGGGGTTTCTGAAATCGTGTGTATGGCAATAAACCGCGTACATTGGAGGACCTAAAGATCGCAATTCGTCATCACGTCACCCAGATTGATGTAGACATGCTGCAAAGAATTGAGGCCAGTTACCGTGAAAGGCTACAACAATGTATTGCCCAAAATGGACATCACTTGCCGGACATAATTTTTCGTTCATGAGTAAGTAACAAATGCTTTGATTTAACAAGTGTTTCATTACCAATAAAACTTTTTTAAAATAAATATTCATTTTTTATGATTATTTTAAAAACATCCGGTTCCCGTGAATGACCCTGTACAATCTGATATAAATCTGATTGTTAGTACAAATTTATGGGTTAAGAAATTAATTTTTATTATGTATAATTACAATTTATTAATTTATATATGTACAATATTTTTGCTTCGTCGTGTTGAATTATGGTTTATTTTCCACCTCTTAAATTTATTTTTGATAAAATTAATTACATTTTTAAATTACGGCCAAAACAACGCGTTTTCCCATATTCTCTTCCTAATAATTAAGTGAAGGATAAAAGTAAAATGCAATCCCTGTTCTAAACACATATAATTACAGATTCCAATAATGGTATTACTTTTTTTTTTACTTTTAATACAAGTATCATCTTAGTGGTTCTATCTTATTACTTCTACTTCTTACACTACTTAATTGCAAATGGCTATATTTTATGATGTTTGGAGAGTATATTTTAACACATAAATTTTATTTGTACCGTTATAAAACATAAAATAGTAAGGTTGGCAGCGATCTTAGGTTGAAATCGTTTGAATGATTTTATTAAAAATTCGTGTCTTGAAATTATGTAATCCCTTTGAGAAAGAGATAATGCTACCGCAACGGGTGAGTATCGTGGAGAAGCCAGATAAAGGAACAACTTAAAGCAAGTATATTTTAGTTGTTTTGTTAAAGCGTAGCTTTAACTAATGTGCAGCGGAAACTACAATTATATTTTTAAAGGAAGTGTTTACATCGCTCCTTTCTCCTATTATTTTAAAATCAGTATAATGGAACACCTCTTGGAAAAATATTCCGGAGATGAAATAGTCTTCCTATCTGGTCTTCGAGACTGCTAAAGAAGAACTCATCAACGAGTATAAAACAAAGGCATATCATCTTGAATCATAGGCTTGCTATTTAAAAACGGAAGAGCTAGAAACGGAAGAAACGATAGAGCATTGATTTCTATTGTAATTACAAAGCGGTAACGTGAAAAATTGAAAAAAATATTCGGTCACTGAATTATGAAATCAATGTCCAAAGGCAAATTTTAGGAATTAGAATAAAAAATAAGAATATAAGGCAAAAATATGTTATTACGAGCAGAATGTGAGGGATTTATTGAAGTAAGAATAGATTATAAGCCCAAGCATACAACTATAATAAGAAAGAGAATAATTGGAAGTGGAGAAATGAAACAGGCTTGATTAGAGAAATGAAACAGAAAATAAGCTTGGAGAAATCTGGAAGACTATAGACCAGTGATTTCAAACATCCATTTAAAAATCATAAAAAGAGATATGCCTGGGTGTGACCAGGATATATTGAAAACTATCAGATAGATTATATAATGCTAAGTAAAGATTTCAGATTGAAATTACGTACTAAGAAATGCATCCGGGAGTAGATAGATACTGATTCTGACAATCTGACAACATTTAGTTTTGATAAAAATGTAGATTGCAAGTAAAGAACTGAAAGAAAAGAATTCTTTCAAGGAGTCGTTTACAGATAAGACTAAAATTTAGATAAATAAAATGTTTTGTAATAATAAAATGTTAAAATATCATATGTACGGACTAAAAGGTTATTCTGATATTAGATTAAATTAAGAATTAATAAATAAATAAAAATATGGTTGTATAGTTAATGAAGAAAAGAGAATTAAAAAATAAGTAACAGTTAATAGAAAACCTAAGAAAAAAAATAACTAATGGGTGAACGTAGAAAGTTAACGCTCTATATTTAGTAAAGTAAGGAACTAAGCAGATAAATTAGTAAAAAAAAAGAACAATAGAATGTTCAAAATAGCAAAGAAAAATTGATGAATATAGATGTGTTGTGAAACAGAAAAGATATATTGTCGGTAAAGTAGATGTAGTATGTAGAAAAGTTTGAAGAAATGAAACCAAAGACTAGTCCCAGAGATAAATTAAAAATGCATTATTATGGAGAAGAAAAAACTAACAGGTGAGGCAGAATCATTTCTCAGTCGCTATACTGGGAATAAAAAATATTTTTGGAGGATGTAAAAGAATCTATGATTACAGAAAGACTGTGATCTGAATTTGATATACATCTGACAGTCCGTATTCTTGCAATCATAAAAAAGAATTTTAACATGTTTCCTTTAAAAAAAAAAAAAAAAACAGCAAATATCTTGATTAACAATCAAGCATTCTAATTGAAATACATATCAGTTTTACAAAAGCCGTAAGAAGCTTTATCTTTAATATTTTCGTTTTGATTTATCTTTCCAACAAAATTACCTATGTTATTTTATAAGGGACAAGCTTTCAAATAACTTTACAGATATTATTTTGTATACGTAAAACAAATGTTACAAAAGGTATTTTGTAAATATATTTATATACATTTTTTATATATATTTTATATGTGTATATATATATATATATATATATATGAATCATGAGACCTTGCCGATGTTGAGGGGGCTCAGTGATACAGAGTAGCTGGACCAAAGGTGCAACCATATCGGAGTGGTATCTGTTGAGAGCCAGAGTAAGGAATGATTCCTGAAAGAGAACAGCAGCTCTTTCAGTAGCTGTTAAGGGCGCAGGTCTTTACAAGTCAGGAAGACTTAAACAGCTATATCAACATCACTCAATCATCTGAGTACTGCGCAGCTAAGAACAATGGAAAATTATAGCAGTTTTTTTTCCAAGAAAATATAGCTCTCTTCATTTTCATTTAACAAAGATGGAGGCGCCTTGGCAAAATATTCTGGAGGTAAACTAGTCCCCCGTTCGAATCTCCGGGTAGGGACTGCTAAAGAAGGAGTCACCAAAAAATAAAAAAAATAACATTTTACGAGTCGAAGTGTGAATGTTAGAAGTTTAAAAAAGGTTGGTAAGTTAGAAAATTTAAAGAGGAAAATGGGTAGGTTAAATGTAGATGTAGTAGGAATTAGCGAGGTTCGGTGGGATGAGGAAAACTACTTTTGGTCAGGTGATTTTAGAATAATTAACTCAGCGTCAAATCAAGGACAGGCAGGAGAAGGATTTGTAATGAACAAGAAGATAGGGTAGAGAGTAGAGTACTTCAAAAATCATAACGATAGAATCATTGTAATCAGGATGAAATCAAAACCTAAGCCGACAACGATTGTTGTTAACGTCTATATGCCTACCAGTACTCACGACGATGATGAGGTAGAGAGTGTATATGAAGAAACTAATGAAGCAATTAAACACATAAAAGGGAATGAAAATTTAGTAACGATTGTAGTCTGAAATGTAAGCATCGGAAAAGGCATAGAAGGAAATATTGTGGATGAATACGGGTTGGGTAAAATAAATGAAAGAGGGGACCGACTTATTGAGTTTTGCACAAAAGTATAATTTAGTAATTGTCAATACCCAGTTTAAAAATCATAACAGAAAAATATACCCATGGAGAAAGTCGGGCAATACTACAAGGTATCAGATAGATTATATCATGATTAAGCAAATATTTAAAAATCAACTCGTCGACTACAAAGCATATCCAGAAGTAGACGTTGATAGCGATCATAACTTAGTGATAGTAAAATGTAGATTGGGGTTTAAAAACCTGAAGAAAAGATGCCAGATGAATTGGCGGAATTTAGAGAAGCTTGAAGAAAAGCAGGTAAAGAAGACTTTTGAGGAGGACATCGCAAGAGGTCTGAGTAAAAAACGATAAGGTAGAAAATATAGAAGAAGATTGGAAGAATGTTAAAGAAAATTCTTAAATCAGCAGAAGCAATCTTAGGATAAACATAGAGAACTGGTAGAAAACCTTGGATATCAGAGAATATACTGCAGCTGAGGATGAGCGTAAAAATTATAAAAAAGCTAATGATGACGAAGATAAAAGGAACTATTGACAATTAAGAAATGTTATTAACAGGAAGTGCAAATTAGCGAAAGAAGAGTGAATTAAAGAAAAGTGTTTATAAGTGAAAAGAGAAATGATCATTAGTAAAATAGACGGAGCATACAGGAATGTTAAGAAGAATTTTGTGATACATAAATTAAAATTTAATAGCGTGTTAAATAATGATGGTACACAAATTTATAATACGAAAGAAAACGTTGATAATTAGGTGGAGAAGAGTTAAACGGAGGAAATGAATTAGAGACTGATGTTATAAAGGAAGAAGAGGAAGTCAAAGAGGATGAAAAGAAAGATACAATACTGAAATATGAATCTAGTAACATTAAAGGATTTGAATGCGTAAAAGGTTCCTGGGGCAGACGGGATATCTGCAGAATTACTGCGCAGTTCAGGTGAGGAAGCGATAGATAGAATATACATACTGGTAATATTTACGAAAAAGGGGAAGTTCCATCAGACTTCAAAAAGAGCGTTATTGTTATGATATCAAAGAAAGCAGGAGCAGATAAATGTGAAAAATACCAAACTATTAGCTTGACTACTCATGCATCAAACATTTTTACTACAATTCTGTACAGAAGATTTGAGAGAAGAGTGGAAGAAATGTTAGTAGAAGACTAATTTGTTTTCAGGAAAAGTATAGTGACAAGGGAAGCAATTTTAGCGCTCAGATTATTAGTAGAAGGAAGACTAAAGAAAAACAAACCTACGTAAATGACATTTATAGACTTAGTAAACGCATTTGATAACGTAGACTGGAATAAAATGTTCAACGTTTCAAAAAACTAGAATTCAAGTATAGAGATAGAAGAACAATTGCTAACATTTACAGGAACCAAACTGCATCAGTAATAATCGAAGAGCATAAAAAAGAAGTTGTATTAAAAAAGGGTGTCAGACAAGGATGTTCCCTATTCCCGTTTCTTTTTAATCTTTACATAGAATCAGCAGTAAATGATGTTAAAGAACAATTTAAATCCGGTTTAATAGTGCAAGGTGAAAAGATAAAGATGTTACAATTTGCTGATGATATAGTAATTCTAGCTGAGAGTTAAAAGGATTTAGAAGGAACAATGAATAGTATGGATGAAGTCCTACGCAAGAACTACCGCATGGAAATAAACAAAACAAAATCCAAAGTAATGAAATGTAGTAGAAATAAAGTAGATGAATCACTGAATTAAAAATCGAACAAGAAAAAATTATGAAGGTAGAAGAATTTTGTTATTTGGTAAGTAGAATTACTAAATATGGACGAAGAAGCATATAAAATGCCTCGCAGCAAAGGCGAAATGAACTTTCAATCAAAAATATAATTTACTTACATCAAAAATTAATTTAAACGTAAGGAAAACATTTCTGAAAGTATATGTTTGGAGTTTAGCTTTATATGGAAGTGAAACTCGGGCGATCGGAGTACCTGAGAAGAAAATATTGGAAGTTTTTAAAACGTGGTGTTATAGGAGAATGTTAAAAATTAGATGGGTGGATAAAGTGACAAATGAAGAGCTGTTGCAGCATCTTCATGAAGAAAGAAGCATTTGGTAAAGCATTGCTAAAAGAACAGAAAAATTTATAGGCCACATCTTAAGGCATCCTGGAATAGTCTATTTGATGTTGGAGGGACAGGCAATGGAAAAATTATGCAGGCAGGCAACGTTTGGTATATGTAAAACAAATTGTTAGGGATGCAGAATGTAAGGGTGTACAGAAATGTCACGACTAGCACTAGATAGGGAAACTTGGAGAGTTGCATCAAACCAGTCAAATGACTGAATACAAATAATATATATATATATATATATATATATATATATATTATATACTTAGCATATTATATGAAGCTATACATTTTACAATTTATCACCAAATTAACAACAAATTTTATAACATAGTATTTCGTAATCAAGTAATGATTGCAGTTATTCTTAAAAAATTGACTTCTTAGTTGATTAATAACTAATCATTCTGTAAATATTAATAAAAAAATTACGTATATGTTTGTTAAATTGTCCTATTTTCCATTTTTACTTTTAATTTTATTTTTCTCAATATTTACAGGTTATTTTGGGTAGGATTAGGAAAGTCTCAATTTAAGCCAAACTAGACACTTTTTACAAACCTAATAATTCTTTTTACAGAATATTTTTTTCTTTTTACAAGATTTGGAGAGATAAGTCTCTGAAAATAGAAAAGCATATTATCAGTCATATTAGATATAGTGAACTATAGATGAATTTAATGGTGAATATTGCAGGGAATGCAGGAAAACCATATGCATTAAAACGCTCTATGTTTTTACCGACATACACTTCCAAAAAAAATGTCCTTTTGAAAATTCTAAAATAATTCTTTGCTCAAAAAAGTAAAGCGTTGAATCTTTTCTTCCGATCCGAAGTTGTTCCGAAATGATTCATTGTAAATTTTACTGAAATGAAATAAGGAAATATTGATCGAAGCCTCCATAGTACAATATAATACATTTGTAACATCACCTCCATAATCAAAAATATGTTTTTACAGTAGTATGTAAATAAAAGTAGTTAATGTTTTCTAGAACAGATACAAAAGAAAAACAGTAAGCGTATTTCTAGGCTAAAAAATTACATACTCGTATATAATGTGCTGAAAGAACTGGGTTTTAGAAATTAATTTTAGCAGTTCTTAAAACTTCACTTAATCCTAATAAAAAAATTTGGTTAAATATTATGATCAGAAACAATAAACTACATCAAGATATCTTTAAAGTATTAATTATTTTTTTTATGATGGATTAGTTTATCACAGAAGCTTCCAAAGAAGCTTTTACGAGGGAATATGAAAACGGAAGTTTGTATCGTATAAAAATATTGTTCCTGTTCGGGATTTGAACCTAAAACCTTCGGGTGAAAGAGCGAGATGCTACCACTCCACCATGGAGATCGGCATCTAGTTTCCAACAAATATTTTTTTCTCATAATTACAGAAATAAAAAAAGATGTTTCTAATTTGACTATTAACGAATGAAATACGTTAAACGTGATGTAATGTTAAATACATCTATCTTGTTAAAGTCAATCGTATCAATGCCAACCCGTCGAATCTACCAATGTGTAAAATTTATGGATATTTTTGAAGTGAAATTTTACCTAAAATAATTGGAAAAATCATTTCATTAATTGATAATAGATCGGCTAGTATATATATATATATATATATATATATAAGTATATATTCATAATTCGTTTTAGTAGATTAATTAAAAATAATTAATCATTTTAATCTTGTTTATAATAAAACAAAAATATTAATTAAATAACTGAAGAATGTAGGATTACAATAACGGAATGGTAAACATAGTCTGGCAATCAATTATAAATGGAAACACAGATTTTGAAGTCTAGCCTATTTTAACTATAGTAATAAAATATTAGAATGTTGTTATTTTTATATTCACTATACAACCACAGCAGCCAATCGCAACGTTACACAATATAACGCAACCGACCACAAAATATAACTATACAAAATTTAAATCCAACGGCCACTGCGATCGAACAGATGCATCCACTCAATTTATTCACAATGATAATTTATCGTTATTTTCCTATATTGTAATCACCATATATTATAATCAAACAAAATAGGTACTTTGAAAACGAATATACTCGAACACAGACGTTCGGAAACAATATCGAAGTGTGTATTTACTGTCTGCACAGCGGTGATGAATTATCTAGTATCCTATGAAATTTATGTCGATTGATTAATAATTCAAATTTATATTTGTTTTATTCAATACATTACCTCGATTTGAACAAGATAATTCACATAAATTTTATACTGATAGAATATGTTGAGAAGCAATACCATTTTTAGATTCTGATATTTAAAACTGTTTTCTAATATAAGGGAATACTTGTTTAATTTAGATTACTTAAGGGAAAATTATTTCGTTAACCGGGATATTCCATAAATCAAATATATTACGTTACAACGATCACGTTGAATTATTAACCGTAGATATATTAATGCAGTATGATGCTTACTGTTATTTTTATATTTTTTTCCCCATTTCATTAGCGTTTCACCCGGTTGCTTTTAAATAATTCATTTCACTGAATTTATTAATTTACTTACATTTATAATATCGGGAGAAAATATTCGATAAGCTAGATTAATTTTATTTTAACAGAATTTTAAAAACAAAATTATACTGGATTATTTCCCTACGTTAGCCAATAATCGCGTATATATAAATCTACCAGTAAATTTGAATAAAACTAAATTTTTAAAAGCTTATTAAATTAACAAAGTGTAACGTTTTTCAATTATCGATTTTAAATTGAACTAACTTCATGCCTCTTTAACCTATGGACTTTAGTTTCTCCTTTCTGTTTCGTTTAATTCTTTTTATTAATTTATTTTTTAACTGCAGTATCAATACCATCCAACAAATATCTTTTCCCTAGTTTCTACCTACATTATTTTCGATAGCGGTATATGACTGCCCTGAAACAAAGCGTATTAATAGCAAAAATATAATTCCGAATCATATTACTGTAAAGCAGAAAAAAAGATCTATAAGAATTATTCTACCTCAAACGCTACCTTAGACGATATTTAAATTTTCCGCATAGCTTGACAAAAGCAAATACACTAAATTAACTTTCAGCTTCAACCTTAACATATTACGAAGTAATTAATTTATTAATATTTTTTTCAGTTCATTACAAAATAATATACACATAGAATGATTCAGAAGAAAAATAATTTTGTAACCGATTCTAAAATTTGAAATAAAGTTCTTACAAACATATGTCCGAAAACGCGTATGAAGTTATAGCTAACAAAAGGCCTCTCTCGGATTTGAAATGAGGTAATACTGAAATTTTTAAGATGTTTCATAAACTTGATAGTTTTTTATATTTTTTGACTTGAAAAATCTAATAAAACAGCTCCCAGAGCTAGGATCTCCCGTAGTTTTCGCGATATCCAACCTAAAACAGAAAAATTTGTTGACGAAAAAAACATTTTTTAGGTTTGAACTACAATAACTTTTTTAAATGATTAATACTCGTAAACAGGTAAATTTTATTATCGAAGCTTTTCGGGAATTTAATTTTGAAAAAATTAATGTAATACTGTCTATGAAAAAAAAAAATCAACGTTTATTAACAAAAATAAAACAGAACAAAACAGGAAAATGTTTTGAATTTGTAAATATTAAAAATAGCTGTTTTTAATACAATAAATTTAGACGTTGGAAAAATTAAAATACTTTTAATTTACTTTAAAAAAGAAGCTGGTTTATAATGTATTAGTTTATATTAAATATTCAAAAATTTCACCATTGACATCGATTCACTTTTCAACTCGTTTCCTGATATTTTTTATCGCCAACCTAATGATATCTTCGCGTTCCTTCATGAGTGTAGCAGAATTGAGAATACGAGCGATCAGTTCATCACGTGTGTCTTCTACGTTTGCTTGTATACCTCGCATTTCATCCATTCCCATAAAAAGTAATCTAAGGAAGTAAGGTCTGATTTAGGGTTGCTAATTTACTGCTTCTCTATTCCACTCAATTTACCAGTAAACCTTTCATTTAAGAATCATCTTACTTCATTCGTGAAATACGTTAGTGCTCCATCAAGCTGATAATAGATTTCAATTTGTATCGCCAATGAGAAATTTTCAAGCACAGAAGGAAATACATTGTTTAAATATTCCAGATAATTTCTCCCCGTGACACGTTGTTCTAGTATGAAATAACTTTTATTAGTTGTTGATCATTCCAATCAAATGTTCGCCGAAAATCGTGGCTCAAAATTTGATTCGATTACAGCACGTGGAGTTTCTTCAACCTCCGATATGAATTCTGTTTGTTGTTTATGCCATTATTGGTAAAAGTAGCTTCTTCCAAAAATAGTATGAACGGAATTAAATGGCAATTATTGTTAACCCATTGACGAAACTGCAGTCGTCTAGTATGGTCACCAAGCTAGAGGTATTGGACTTTCTGAACAAGATAAGGTCGCAGACTATGAGCAATTAATATCCTCTATACTATACTTTGTTTATGAAAAAAAAAACTTTTTTCACGTGCTCGTTTTAGAGCTGTATCACCTGAAGAATGTTTTCCTTTCATTATCACGGATCGGTTGACGTTCTGATAAAATATGAGCACTGGAAAGTGTACCATTCTCACGAAGATTATAAAAATTTTGTTAAATACTTTACTATTTAGAATTACTCGTCCAACTACCTACATCCGTAGGTAGTTGGACTCTTCCACCGCAACTAAAGGAGCACTTCATCAAAAAAACCTACACAGAAATCATATCAGCATATTCTGCATGAGTGAAGAGCCCGCATTTTTTAATACAAAAAATTAAAACGAAATTTCACTATTTTAAATTGAGATTCCTTTGGAAAGTTATAGGTACAGTTTAGGTATAACAAACATAAAAACACTACTACCTTGATTTCCAAAAACAATAAAAAATAATCAAAATTACTTATAAAACAGCTATACCACTTAACATTTATATTATTAACACGTAACCACAATTTTTTGACGAAAATAAATAGTACTCAAATTAATTTTCAAGCTACAATTAGTATTGCCAACCTAATTTTTAAAAGGTCTAAATTTATTGCACTAAAACATTTGTAATATAATTTTTAATTCATAACAGTTTTCTCTGAAGTTTTGTTTTTAATAATAAAAGCTGGTTTTTTCATAGACAGTATTACATTAATTTTCTCAGAATTAAATTCTCCACAAGTTTTGATAATAAAATTTAAGCATTTACGAGGATTAGTCATTTAACAATGTTATACTTAAAACCTAAAAATGTTTTTTGTCAACAAATTTTTCTTTTTTATTTTGGCTATCAACCGAACAGATCTGGGCAACATTTTTTGCTAGTCGTAACTTGATATTAAAGCATTTTTCAGACATAATTATATTTGTATTATTCAATTTTTTGCCTTATTCAAACCATAGAATCAGTTCCCAAATTATTTTTCCTGATCACTCTATAAATAAAAATCAGCTTTAATTAAATAAAAATATAACAGTAGTTTTAAAAGAGACGTCAAATAATTACAATATTAATAAGAATAGGATGTTTATAGTCGTAATAATATATCTATTATTATACAAATTTATTATCATAATTTAAATTTATAGATGTTATTTTTTATCAGTATTTTACGGATTTAAAATTCTTATTACTTTTAAATTTTATTGCATACAAAACTTATTAAAATTAATTATAATATATATGTTTGGGTAATTAAAACAACCCTTAACTTATAAATAGCTTCAGTCAAACAAATTATACATGAATTTTTACAGACAGTAAATAAATGTTTGAATACTTACAGTGCATAATGTATACTAATAAGCAACAGTGCTGGAACTCACCTGGAAAAAACACCAAAATATGATTAGTTTCTAAATAATGTTTACTATTTTAGCACTTTTTTTATTAAAAGAGAAATTTTAAGTATTATAACAAATGAAGCAATTTGTGATATCTATTTTTGGAAGAAAAATTCTCAGCTGTCACCAACTTTTAATAAAATGACAGTTTAAATATTCATAATTTTTCTATCCGTGATATACTAAATTTTTTTGGAGTGTTCATTTACTCCATCTATCTTCTTCTATATATTTGAAATAATTTTTAAAAACCTTGACAGAATTCCGTAGCTCCAAGCACTGTATTGAAAAGTCTGGAAGTATGATACCAGCTCTGGGAAACAAGTAAAAGCAACATTGAACTCACCCAGAAGTTTTAGTATAAGATAAGTAGGAACACAACAGAGACATCATGGTTTATAAGGAACAGCGAGGTCCATAAATATCTAGTGTTGCCGTACACTCATGAAGAAATTTAACGGTTTAATTCGAGGTATAAATTACTATTTAACAGCTATGAAAACCATCCTGCTGTGAGCTTTCTGGATAATAGTGAAGATGTTAGACGCTTTAAACGTCTCCACTTTTTGGATCTGAGAGATAATATATGATATTTAATGTAAGAAGTTTTTCCCACAAGTATTGTTGTCTTTCGTCTCATCACTAAATTTTCGGAGTTTCTGATAATGTTTTTTTTTTCATAGAATACGTTTTCCCTTTTCTCCCTGTTTGGTATATTTTTCATGCATATAACATATCTCTGTTTGCATGGTTTTTTTTTTTTTTAAGTGGTTTCACTGGGAACTAACTCAATAAAATTAATTTAATTTACTTATAGTTTTTTTTGTAAATAAAACTGATTTTAAATAAAAATTTGCACCAAAAAAGGAAAAAATATATACCAAAAGAAACTGTAAGAACGTTTCCCAACGTTTAAAGCAGCGATTTTGTTAACAAAATTGAACGGACTCCTACAGTGCATTCAGAGAAGTATCATACTTCTACTATTTTACCCGAGCTAAAAAATGATATATTTTGATACAAAATGACATCTCAACCAATTCTGTACGTATGTTAAATAAACTTCTACACGTATTCTGCGCAATAAAACAACAATGATATATGTAAATTGAAATTATTGATTTTACAAATTATAACAACTGCTGGTCAACAAATGATTTCTGTTGACGAAATAGTTAAAAAAGGATTCGTCTGAAACTATCAAATTATAAGAGAGTTGAAAGATCGTATATCTTTGGCTGAATTTCGTTAAAAATTGATGTTTCAAACAACTGAAGAATAAGATTTATTAGTTTTATTAGTCGTCTAATTTACAACTGAAATTGAAAATAAATTACTAATTTCAATTTTTAAATGTATTATCCTTACATCAATTTAGATACCACTGAAAATATTTAAGAGTTAAAAATCCTCTTAACACCTACCTTTTGTGAAGTTGAGCTGGTTTTTAACCAACTAATATTAATGGTATTATTAATTTTATTATACTAACTTTATTTTTTAACTTTTTTGTTTTTTTAAACAATTTTTTAATTGTTTTTAATTAGAAAAAATCACAGTAATAATACTGAAAAAAAAATTATTTTTATCAGAAAATTAATTTTGTTGAACGACTTCAGTTTTTTATATACGTTTTCATTATTTAGTGTAACCTATGTTTATTTTGAGGGCAATTAGTAAAATCGTTAAAAAATTAAATCGTTAAAAGGGGTGAAGAGGTTGCTAGGTAACGACTAGCAACGATCTTATCTTCATTCACTCCATGACCTATCAGGCATATTTTTTATTAATTTTAGGGAGTAAAAATTATTTCAAATAGCACTTCATTCATAAAAAAATCAAAAATTCAGCAATTCAAAAGCGGTTTGAATTAAGCAAAATAAAGATTTAAAAAAAATTAAGTTGTAACGTTAAACAACCAATTTAGAGTAAAGGTGGTCAGTGAAGTAGCAAAAACATTTTACACAAGAATACATAATTTATACTCTCCCTATTTTTATTAAAATGGATTTTTGATACTACATTTTCATCAGGGTTATTTTTATCTGCAAAAATTATAAGTAAAACAAACAATTTGATTTTGAAAACTAATGAACAGAATAAAAGTATAATCATGAATTACAATCATACATAATTTAATAAATACACAGATTTATTTATGATAAAAATGATCCGTTCTTTTTGAAAGAAAAGGGTGATCGATCGGAATCAAATTTTTTTTTTTGTGATTGAATGAATAAATAAATACTACTGTATAAATTAATAAACCTTTATCATATGTAAGTTTTCATGTCCATTTTTTCTCACTGGTCAAGTCATTTTCACCTAGCAGTCTATCTGCTATCGGGTTAGGAGCTTTTAATCTGTTTTAAAAATCGAAATAAGCGGATTTTAAGTTTATGCTTTATATATGTTTAATAAATGGTTTATTTTTCAACAGTTCACGTTATGAATTTCAAAATAATCTGTGTGTTTCCAGTACAAAAATTATCTGTCAAACATGACCTTTAATATGTTTATATACAATGGAGCTGTTACTAACCGCATAAAACTGTGTAAAGTATTGAGAAGTAAATTCAGCAAAATACAGCTATTATACCCGTGGTAGATGTCGTTTGCCGAAGATCCAATACTTTTAATGAGGTATTTCATGATTATTTTGGGAAAACCTTTTCATCAGTCTACCCCGTGATCAAGGAAATGAGGAGGTTATCTTTCAAAATTAATCTTTCAAAAAATAACTTGGAATTTCATACTGCTTTTACAGGGTAAATGAATTTCTAAAACTGTGAAAAATCCAGAGTTTAATCGGTTTAATTGTATAATAATTTAATTTCAAACGTAGCAATAATATTTATGTTACATATTAAGCATAAAGTTTTATTGTGTAATTTTTTTAAATGTATCTGTTATACGAGTAATTGAAACTATAAAATATATATATATATAAGTTGATATATTTGTATATACTGTTGCAACAGTGATAAACGTCACAACTAGTGAGGTTTGATCTACGAATAATTGTAGGTTAATTAAATGGTCTGCCACGCCCAATCCAATTTTTTAAATAAGGTATACTCAAGTAATTCCTAGCTTCACAAAAAAAAATGTGAAGTATAATTTATGTAAAGTAAAATTTACATAGCTCGTAAAAAATACTTGATAAAAATATATTTTATCCAAATTATTTGCTGACTTTTTTTTAGAGGAACTCGTTTTAAACTAAGTAGGAAGATACTTTGCAAGAAACTTAAGTTTAAGTCTATCTTAAGGAGAAATGATATTTTTTATATAAGTACCAATTTAGGTACATAATTTGGGTTTAAAAATTTCAGCGTACTTTTATCTTGCTATGCATTAAAATTGGTAAAATTTTTAGCTAGGTTATCTCTAAAAGAAAGAATTTTCAGTGTTATGTTACATGAACGTTTTACTTTATTTTAATCAGTAGAATATATGCTGAATTTATTTTAGATATTTTTTCCGTCAGTATCTTATATGTTTTTACGTGTTAAGCTTATGCTTATATGATTGATGTATACAATTTTATTTAATAAGAACCGTCTTCCATCATCCAATATGTTTTTTTTACATTTATTACTCATGTCTATTTTGGTTTTATGTATAATTTATATTATTACAGATTTTAATTTACGTAATGTATAATAAAAAAAATATATAATAAGGGTTGATAAAAATATTTACATGGAAAATAGTTACCGTAAAAAAAGACTATGTATTTACTCAATAAATACTCAAAACAATAACGAAAATCTTAAATGAAAAATAATAAGTTTTAAAATAAAGTAATGAATTGATATATCTAACGATTTGCAAAAGGAAGAATTTTAAATTCGAATAATATTTTTAAAAATACCAAATTTCATTCTCGGTTTTGAACAGCAAAGTGCTGACGTCACTTTATTGTACATTATAGTAAAGTAATACAGCTGTAGTACTTTAAAGGAAAAATTTTAATCATGTACGAATACACTTAAAAATCAAATTAAAAACAAATTTTAAATTTCGTTAGTTTGTCGATCCGGTTTTAGAGATCAAAACAGTCACACAGCGAATTTATCCTTAGCTTACTTATCATTTATCACAAAGAGCAATGGGAAGAGCCGTATTATGGGGATAGTAAAACTCATGCAACCACTGCTTTATCGATAGTTTGAATCTGGTTATTACTACAATTCTTTCGCGAGTTATCATTTATTTGTCGTGCGACCCAATGAATTTTGTTAGAAATTATCAGATAAATTATATTTGTGTATCTACAAGCTTTCTGCCTGTATAGGGATAAATAGGATTTAAAATAATCCTCAACATTATTTAGGGATAGATAGGGAATAAGTATTTATATTGATTACAATGTCGTTAACTACTTTTTATTTGGTAATAAGGGTAAAATAGGTCAATTATCAAGTGATTAGATTTTGTCTTTTAGTAATTGATGTGATTTTTTTTTTTTTTTTTTTGCTTAAAAATTTAATATAATAAGTAGAATAACCCATTAAAGAGAAACTAAGAAAGGTTTGACGTATTTTCTTCAACAAAATTAGATAAAAATTGACGACAAAGTATTATCCGATGACATATTTACCAAGGAAAAAGAAATTTATACTTGTTTTGAAGTTCGCACATTAAACAAAATTCAGAATAAAAAATGAGGTTATATTTTTATTTTTAAAGCTAAAAGATATTAACATGGTTCAGCGCTTAAAGGGAACCATATTCCCGGTAGGATCGATCACCTTACCTGAATTAGCATATAATGGTCGAGTGATCACTATGAAATTCAAAAATCATTGCTTCATGTTCCCTCTGTCAACAGTAGCATAAGCAGAATTTGAATTTCCACTGGCACCAACCGATGGATACCACCCCTTCACCATATCCTCCTTCACGACAACCTCAGAAAAATACGTCCCAATAAGGTATTGCTTATATTTTGTCACACTCACTGTTCATCAAAGAACAAAATGAGACAGATCGTCACGAGAGCAATCTGCACCAATTTAAAATAAAAAAATTAAGAGAAATACCCTTTCCTTCATCAGTAATTATTGTAAACTGTTAGCCTTTAAAAAGCGTCATCTCGTAATGAACGAATGAACAAGTAGATCCAACCCTATCAACCTTGAAACTCGACCCACATACGGGCGCGCGTGAGCAAACTTATTAAATATATAATTTACACAAATATTATTTAGCAGTAGTAAAATAAATTTAGTTAAGTTTTTCTATAAGTGGAGTGATTTTTATACGTGGAGCAGTTGCCTTTTACGGGTCTGACTGACTACGCTGTATCACTGTACCGCATTTGTGTTATTTTTCTTATCTCTTTTGTTGTTATTCGTTCCGTTAGTTGTTATTGTTATGTTTTTGTGTCCGTGTTCGCTTTTTGTTACCGTTTTTGTTGATTTTAAACAGGTTTTTATTGGTGGTCTTGTGGCAGCCATATTGCCATTCTAGGCAATCGAAGATATTATTGTTCCGACTACCAAATACTTTTCTGTGGCTTGTTCCGTTGCTAGCCGGTTTAATCATTGTTCTGCAGTCTGGAAATATTGTTTGGACTGGTTACTGTGGTAATTTAAGACGTTTATTTGTGTTTTCCTATGAATAATTGCTAGGGGTTTTTATGGTTGCCAAGTAAAGTTTTTGTTTACAAACAATATTTGTTTTTGGCATAATTTTTTCGTGTATTTTGTTGTTATAATTAATTTTCCTTGTCTTTCCGATCTGATTGGTAGAAAATTATTTATGGCGACTTTATTTTGTGAGTTTCTTACTATTTAACTAGTAAATACTGTTTTCCAATTTGAGATACCAGTTGATCTTTGTTTAATTACGATGTTGGACCCCGGCGTGTCGTCACTCAGAGAGGAAGATTTAACGAACCCAAGGAGCAAGACGAAGTGCGATAAGCATGGTGAATCAGTGAGATTATACCGGAGGAAGGACTCCGGTGATATGCCGGAATGCCGGGCCCCGAGTGGCCCGGCGGACTTCTAGGATACCAAGTGACCCGCTGTCCTCGAGATCACAAGAACAGAACAAATTAAAAGCTATTAGAGGAGATAAGAAATTTGAAGCTGGTTTCCGTCTACGCCAAGTGTTAACAGCAGTCTCCTCTCAGGTGGAGAGTGATTACACTTCAGGAAGTGATAGTTGTGTCGCTGTAATACAGCCCGGTATGTTGCAGTGGAGTGGTTCCCAGGCCAAGTCGGTCCTTGACACGAGTCTTTACAGCTGATAGGATTCCGTTTTGCTACAGGGCAGTGTTACGACCAAGTGTCTACTGTGGGCGTCCCTTTAGGCCGGGAGGGGCGAGAAGAACCACAGGACTGGTAGTTCAGTCTCTAAGGCCTCCATGAGTAACGCTGGGTGCTGTGCTTCTGACTTAGGGCAGTCTAGATCACGTGGTCAGCGATGTGTGAATTAGATGGAGGATGATGAGTGCTGCGACTTTGACTAGCAGCAATTCGACCTAACGCTATCCGAGCTGAGAAACCAGGTTAGAGTGTTAAGCAAATTATTAGCTTCAAACATTACTACGAAAGTTGAAATAAAGAACTGTGCTCGCCAATTGGGTGACTTGATGAGGAAGTGAGAGGTCCTTCAAGAATTCCCACGGAAAGCCACGAGAAGAATGGTGGAGTCCGCTACTCAGACTCCCTTCCAAAATCACGGCCAGGTCATAACGGCGGCAATTAAGGAGTGGATCGAGGATTGCTATTTGGTCCATCTCTCCTTCGGTACTGGCCCAAGAACGTTTGTATATGAGTGTGGCTCGACCAGAGGAGGTCTTTTCAGCCCCATATTCTGCAGGTGGTAAGCAAGGCGGAGAAGATAGTCACAGGGCAATGTCCGGTATCCTTACCAACACAATCGGTCAAAGATACTTTAAGAGAAGACTATACGCACACATTATGCACTAAATCATCCTATACGCGTTGTCGCAGTGGTCGCGTAAGATGACGGCGCAGTGTGTGCGAGCCAGGCCGGACAGTGTCCAGAGAAGGCTAGCACTGTGTGTTTGCTATGGATAGACCGATTTCCTCAGATGCAGTTGTGGTGGTTGCGGCTCTTCCGCCGATAGAGTTGCTAGCTCGCCAGCGTATTAAGATTCAATGGGAGCTGGAGAGGAAGGACGCGTATTCCAGACTGATGGAAAGGTGGCAAGACAAATGGACCGAGTCCTTCAATGCAGCTTGGACCAGGCGGCTGCTTCCGGAAGTACAGCCATGGGTCGAGAAGGGATTTGGGGAAGTTGGTTACGAAGGAACCCAGTTCCTAACCGACCATAGCTATTTCAAGGTGTATCTCAAATGGTTCAAGATATCTGAGACAGATCCATGTTCATATTGTTGAGACATGGATTATGCAAAGCACGCAGTCTTCTACTGTATTACATGGGAGCAAATACAGCAGCTGTGTTATCGGGAGGTTGGTGACCTCAATGCTGATAACATAATACGACGAATGCTTGAGTCAAGTTGGAGCTGGGCGGTGGTCGGGAGCATGGTCACGGTATTACGATGGCATGGTCACAAGGGAAGCTGGCGGATGAGTGGCGGAGGAAGGCCGTACTCAGGGGGGAGCAGCGGGGATCCGTTGGGTCGTCGTTTGCCAATGACACCCGGGGAACGCCTGATCCTACTACTTGGAAGCCACCTAACCTAGGAGTAGCACGCAATAACATCACAGAGACAGTGTTCATGCCTCGCGACCAGGTCGAATTCCTGTATGATGAATGGTCAGGTTTTTAGTCGGTGCAAGCCCAACACTACCGTCTTGCGGGAGCAGACGCTGACTGGTAGAGCTTTTTCCTCCTCCTAGGAGAAAAACGAACTGAAAAAAAGGGTTTTCTACAAAAAAAGCCTGCAAATTATTACACAAACTTTTCGGTCTTGCCCGAAAGATTTTTATTTAAAGTATGCCATGACGTTTTCAAATAATTATTTTCCAGTTATGCAATATTTAAAATACAGTTGTAAAAAAGATCAAATTTACAGTAAAAAATGTAGGTCATATTTAAAACCCCCTTATAAAAAGATGTATCTGAAAAATTTTGCAGTATTAAAAGTATAATTGAGAAAAAAGATGAAGTAATGTGATTTAGTGTTGAGGGATATTAAAAAAAATTTTAAAACTTCGGTGTTTTATATAACTTTAACAATACTTTTATCGTTTTAAACCTCAATTCTCTAAGATCACTATACAAAACCATCGAAAATTAAGAAAATTCAAAAGTATTTTCCTCTTTTTTAATGATGTCAAAAAATTTATTGCCATCACTGGAAAAGGGGTCTTGAAACATCGACATTTTTAAAAACCCGATACAAAACGTTTTGGCCGATCGCTATACTTTTCCTTTATAACTACGCTACAGGAGCAGCAATAAAACTATAGACAGGAAAGTAAAAATGCCGTAAATTAATGCATCATCTGGCTGTTTGCATTGAGCGAAGACGTTTGATAAGAGGCAAAAATCCGTATACTGTAAACGTACTTGATCATACTTTACATTAATAAATCATAGATCAATAATAAATCAAAAAAATCAGAAAAAAAATCAGTTGACTACACTGTTCATGACATGAGAACTAAAATACGTTCCAGATGCTGAAGAATACTAGATGGCTAATTTCAAAGATGAGTGGAATATTCTTCAGCAAAGAAGACGTAAACTTAAAACACCAGTAAATACTTAAAATTTATATTGAGTCCATCAGGTATCAGTGAATTTAAGTAAAAGCCACTAAGTAAGAAAAAGATCGCCATTCATTTTACGACAATCTTTTTTGGAAGTCTAATGGAATACAGAAGAAGAAGAAAAGTTTTACAGACGAATAAGAAAATCGTTCATTTTAATATTTAATTAATGTAAACGGTAACAGTATCTTCAGAAAAATAATTCTTTGAATTTTTTAACTTAAAAAACTTTTTTAAATTTTACTTTTTTGAATATTTTCTGCTTTTCCTTTATTTTATTTAAATTAAATATAATTATCTATATTCAAATATTAATCATAGTAATTTCAATAAATACTTTGTAATGCATCTTACAAGACATTCAACATTATGACAAACTTCTTATTTGACAAAAAATGAATTTGTGTGTTTAGTTAACTTAAGAAGTTAATAGCAATTAAAAACATATTTAAAAATATGATAAAAATGTTTTCTTTTTTGTTTTTTTAAACACTCACAGAGCGACCGTTACAGCCTTAAAGCATTACGTCGATCGCAAAGCATCGTCGAGTGTTGTGGGAGCAGATTCCTCAACCCTGACTTGATCCCCCCCCCCCGAGACACCCATTTTAATCTGTTCTGGATCATAGGAATAATCCAACTTCCGCTTCTGGATAACTGAGATGCTCCTCCACAGGGAGGAGCATCCCGGCTGTACCTTCGGCCATAACCTACTAGGTTCCAGGCATGCATATCGCACGCCCTTCCCCTCAATGCGCTCTCTCATACCATCAGGGTCCTTCGTGCCATCACTGGCGGCACTCGACTTCCCCGCTCTTGCGTGCGGGCGAGCCAAGGTGTCCTAGGCAAGGACGCTGCCTGCCTGGCCCTAGACGTCGCCACTTTTTGAGTCTCTTCCCGTATATATATATTTAAGATAAAAAGTTTGCAGTTTTATAAATCCACACAAACAATCAAACATCTGCATTGTACTATATTAAAGTTACTAACATTATTTAGTGTTTTTTGCTTCTCTTGTAAAGTATTTTTTAACACGTAGTAGATTACACCTGCCCAACGATAATAAATATATAAATGAATATATATATATATATATAAATGAATATATATATATATATATATATATATATATACATAAAATGTTAACATATTTGTTTAGAATAACCATTTTATTACATTTTGAGACCGTAAATATTTTCAGGTTACCGACCATTGACACTTTTCAATTAGCATTAAAAAGTTTTACTGTTAGGTAAAATGGTACAGTGTGTCACATTATCATAAAACTATATGTTCTAGAAAGAAAATACTTTGTTTTTAAACCATTATCTCAAGCATTTCTTTTTTTATATACTGTTTTACGGACCCAGGTGTTTCAGTATAAAACTATTGAATTCATCATTTTGTGTTTCTTTCATTTAGAACTCTTTTAAACGATATCCAAAAGAACTAAAAATTCAATTTTTTTATTTGATAATAAATAATATGAAGAAAGACAATCGTAGCTCTACGGCTCCAATCTCCATGGTTCGTCTTTCCTTTACGTCCGGAAGATTCTGGAGTCAAATCGCTGTTAGGCAAGAAGTTTCTTGAACGCTACAAAATTTATTTCCACTCAGATAAAAGCGCTTAGGAAACTCTAAATTTGTGTATACTTGTAATTGCCAAAGTGATATCTTTAAAAAATGATACAAAATTATCACAACCATTCTTGAAAATGCTGATAGGTATAATACGAAAACATAAATTTACTTTATCAGGCAATCCCAGAAACATAAGTTATTTCACAAAATAAAAAACTTAATATCATAAGTAATGTAGTTATTAATAAACATAGTTATTATTAAACATTATGTATATGTATATTATTAAACAACATCTATGTAAATAAAGATATAAATGTTCGTTTGTTCAAAATCTTAAATCTCCGAAATTTTTTCACTGATTGCTTTGAAATTTTGACACGACGTTCTATTCGAATACATTCGTATTTTTGTATACCTACTATTTATATACCTAAGATGTCACACATGTGACAGATAAAAACATGTTTTTTTTTTTAAACAGTGTTGCTTGTTGAACGTAAAAGCTACACACACTATACTAAATATTTTACGATTCCATTTCTATGTTTCCGATATATCTGTCCGCTATAGAATAAAATCTACCGGACCGTTTTACGCGCGGGAAAAAAGGGAGGAAGAAAAAAATCTAAATATTTAAAATGGAAGAAGCTAAAAGGGAAGCAGTGGAAAGTGGAAAAAAAGGGGAAAATAAGGAAAAAAACGGGAAAAGTAAATGGAAAGAGGAAAGGATAAAAAATAAAAATGTAAAGGAGGAAAGAGGAAGAGGGAAAGAAAGACAAAGGAGAGGAAAAGGAAAAACTTGGTGAAAGTAACTAGGGGAAAATGAAAGGGGAATTGGGGAAATGGAAAGCTATTGTGGTAAAAATTAAAACGGAAAGAAGGAAAATGGGGAAAATTGGAAAAAAGGAAAAGCAAAAGGGGGAAAGGAAAAGAGGAAAAAGGAAACAGGAAAAAGGAAATGAGGAAAGGAAAAGTGGGAAAGGAAAAAGAGGAAATGGGAAGGGGCACAAGGAAGGAGGAACGGGAAAAGGGAGAACGGGAAAAAGGAATGTTAAATTTTGTGAAATTCTGTAATGTTCATTTTTTTAATCTTTTATCAAACTTTCAATTATGTTCATTTAATCTATATATGTACTGAAATCTAGGAATAGCAAAGCATTGCCGGATCTGCTAGTATTTATATATATATATATATATATATATATATATATATATCGATGACAAAATTGTTGTACTCCATCATTACAGTTCTTATTATATTTTCAAACATATTAAACAGGATTTATAATGGTCTTGCATTACTTCAATTATTTATGAGCTTCTCATTACACACAATATGACTACCGATCACCATTATCAAAACCTAAATTACGCAAAATGTAAATGTTTCTATTAGGTAATAATAAAGCGTAAAGGTTACGCTTATAACCATAAAACATTCAAAATTGCACGTTCTGAAATGTAATAATTTATTACTAATTAAGTATTGACAGTAATGCAAACATAGAATTTACATTTGCACTTACAATGGCTGATTTTATTTATGCATTGTTGGTAAGAAGTAATATGTTTCTATAATTATCTTGATGAATCTCTAATTACGAAAATTATATGCTGTTTATGATATTCTTTGTCGTATTAAGACTGCCAAATTATCGGCAAACTACAAATTTAGGTAATTAATGAATATTTTTATTTATTAAAATTACATACTAATGGAAAAAGTAAGGGAGAACTTAAAGGAGTTATAAATTAAATGCATAAAAGAAATCTGCTAGTATCAAATAGAAATCAGAAAGAAATTATTAGAATATATTTGTGGGGCGAGTAACTCTGTACGACGAGGAAATATGATAATATATTATGAATATATTATAATAGAAACATTACAAGCCAAAGAAAGTTAAGATTATTAAAAATTGGTAGTGTGATATAATAAGCTGTAAATTGAGGCAGATAATGTAATGAAGAAACGCAATATTTAAATTAAACTAGAATAATTTGCTATTAAATGTAAAGTTTTACTATTATTTACCAATAGTAGTAGTAAAAAATACTAAATATTAATTATTAGGAGGAATATCATGTCTATTATAAACGAAGGAAGGTAGTAAAATAAGAAACAAATAGAAATCGACCGATAAGTGATGATCAACATGTTGTTTAATAACAAAACTTTCATGTAATAACCTTTTATTTTCAGTTAAATTTAAATGTGCATTATTTTTGATGAAATTTGATTTGATTAAGAACAATATATACTCGTATACTCAAATGTCCAACAAAAAAAAAAATGATTTGACAGTGCAAAACAAAACTGATGTAAACAAAATTAGTTGGTATTATTTTTTGTATTTTTGTAGTAAATAGAAGAGTAAGAATCAAGTACATAGATGTACATGATCTAACACAATAAAATATTTTTTTATTAATGAATTTATGTTTGAGGAAACCTTAAACGAACACTTTGGATATTTAATAAAATACTTTGTACACTTCCCAAAAAATTGCTGTAATTCTATGATTATATCATAATTCAGCTACAATTTTTATCCGACATTGTGCTTAGAAACAATAGTGATATTTATACCCTAAAATTACTAAATGTAAATTAGATTTAACATATCAAGCAATTAACAAGATTATCATCACATATCCCTTCCCAGACGACCTGGCCTTACTTGTTTGTGCCATATGTACCTATGCACTGTAAATCGATTTCACTTTTTTTAGGAAAAAAATATCAGATTTCAAGGGGAGACAATTTAGATTTTAATCCAAACAGTTTAATAGATATAAATGATAAAAATTTCAACAATTATATGAAAAAAATTCGTCTTTATAGGTCGTAATTCCCTTAAGAGATTAACAGTGATAAAAAAAACATTCCACTTCTTCCATGTTCTTAATGAAATAGTTTTGTTAGCATATTATAGTAGTTGCTATAAGATTTAAATAAGTGCATTAACCAGCCGAAGCGAAAAATTAAAAAAAAAGTTGAAATAAAACAAAACATGACTGACCAAATTAAGCAAAGAGCTATCAGTTAAATAATACAATCAAGTCATCAGTTACACAATAATTAGATTTTTTTAAAATGGCATTAACATTTCTCGTTAATGTTTTTTCTTATATTGGTATTCAAGTATTATTAGCCAGTCATTCTAAATTTTTATTAATAATTAAATGGTGATTTCATTACAGAAACATTTTCTCTATTATGAGGATTTTTGTTTTATTATTTTAAATTTCTATATTGTACGAAACGAAAAAGATTATTGCACATAATAATAAATTTTAGTTCTCGGACTTATAAAGTAAGGTACTCTTGATTACTACCTGTTTCTTTTCTTAGTACTATAAATACAGTACAATTTCAATAACAATTTTATTTGTAACCATTAGTTCTCACAACCTATTTTAATGAGGCTTGTGAAAATTATAATAAATACCTGTAAGTTGAAAATACAATATACAATAGGAGTACCAGATTATTTTTTGCTCTATGGTTTCAAGGAGAGTTTTTTGATTAAAAACTTTTTCCGACTCATAGACACAAAAGTATCACAACGGCTTATCTATAAAGTGCATGACATCTCGATTATTTGGGGGATTTTATAGCTGGTATTCTGGCTCCACACGACAAAAATCATACAGTTGTTCCAAAAAACAAAAAAATACCCTTGTTATTAATAGTAAACATAATTCGAGTACATTATAATTAATGATGACACACTCCACCAATTTCCGTGATGGAGTGATAACGCTTCAGCGTTTCAGAAGATCCCTAGTTCGAATCTCAGAAACGGTTATTATTTACACTCATTAGAGATTTCTATGTTATATTTTCACGAACGATGAAATGCAGCTTAAGTGTTGAATTAAATATATAGTGGTGGAAAACATAGAAAACAATACTATGAAAATCGGCAGTGCAATTATTTTGTATTTTTAAAAAGTAACTGTAGATTCTCTTTGTAGATTTTTAATAAAAACTGAACGAATACTTTACTGATGTATGTGGGTAGATATTTTGATTTATCGATACATATGCAACTTATTCTGTAATTTGCACATACATATGTAACTTACTCTTAAAAACTGTACAGAGTGAGCAACATAAAACCTAATCCACAACGTAACCGCTGTAGAATATGTTGGAAAGAAATTTTATGAATGATACGGATAAATTAAATAAGAAAAACATGAAACGTAATTTAAATGTTGCGTTTATTTATGTTACTGTTACAAAAGATATTCAAAATGACCACCCTGGGCATCGATGCACTTTTTTGCTCGACTCATCATATTGAGAGCCGTCTGACGCAAAACGTTGTTATCAATTCCGTTGATTTTTCGTTGAAAGTTCAGCTTCAATTCATCAATATTGTGGGGATTAGATGCATAAACTTTCTCCTTCAAGTAGCCCCCAAGAAAAAAATCACAAATAGACAACTCTGGGAAACATGGAGGCCACCCTCCTTTGCTGACAGCTGGTTCATTTATGAAAGCTGCATGAACGCGATTCAGTGAAACGTTTGATGTGTGAAACGTTGCTCTGTCTTGTTGGAGAAAGCTGTATTCCTTTTCATTATCAATAAATTGCGCAGAGAGTTCTTCGAAAATTGTGAGATAAACTTGTATATTGACAGTCCGGTCAAAAAATATTGGTTCTACTATACGATTACCGGAAACGGCACACCAAACACCAATTTTCTCATTGTGAAGTGGACGCTCAAATAGCTCGTGAGTATTCCTCGCCATCCAATACCTTATGTTCTGCGAATTAACATGGCCGGATAAATGAAACTATGCCTCGTCTGACATGGAATACGACATCGGACCTATCTGTTCAACAAAATATTTTCGAAAAGCCAGTTGCAATAATAAAGTCGTTTCGGTTTTTCTGTCTCCTTCAGTCGCTGCAAGGTTGTAACGCGGTAGCATGGTACAAATTTTAGTTCACGAAGAATTTTACAAGATATGTTTTTAACACCAGATTGTTATAATTTTTTTGGACTGACAGTAATTTATCCTTTCAATATCGGCAATGGCCTGTGGAGTACTAACGGAAGGTTGCCTATTTTTTTTTTTTTTTTGCATTTGAAACCGAACCTGTTTTACGACATTTACCTAAATCGTGTATGTTACTACTCTTCGCTTGGATAAAGGCATTCGGAAATTTTTCTACGAATGTGATTCTTCAACAATCCAAAACGAATATAGGCCTTAACTGTAGCTATCCTCTCCTGGACTGAATAAGGAATTTTACCAAATACAACTGCACTCACAATATTGTACTGCAACAAAACGTATACTGCACTGACGCGTAACCACCTGACAAACGGCAGTAACAATCAATAGAAACATATACATCCACTAGTTGCGCTAATTGTGTGAGAATCTTTCATAAATAGTGTTGTGTAGCGGTTTCATTATGGGTTTGGTTTTTGTTGCTTACTCTGTATTATGTTGTATGCAAAACAAAATCATAATTAATTGTTTTCAAAGATTCAATATAAATAGTTAACGAATTATCTGATTGAATGAAAAAATAAATTTCATTTGGTCGTTGATAGAAAAATGATATTAAAAAATACAACTGCTAAGTTTATGTATGTCCCACTCAGCAATGAAAATGCACGCATTTATTTGTGTACATGTAACTGAAATAAAAGCAAAAATATATTTAAAATAAAATGTTTATATTGTATAATCGTAAAAAAATGGTATTTTTTATTCAGGCAATATTTAAAAATATTCGTGTTAGATGAATAAAGTTTTTGTTTTTAATTCAAGATTATTTAAACTCGCTGTTTTTGTAAAAATAAAAGTTTTTAATTTTTTGTATATTATTATTACCTGCTTTCTTTGATGTCTGAAATTTACAGCAAACTTTATTCACTTGTTTACTGTCGTTTTTGTTTGCGTTTAATGGGGCATTTGATCCATATCATCGGTTAGTGGAATGCAAAACGAAAATTTATAAAAAAAAATACCTATATATAAAATGGAATGAATGCGGTAAACTAGAATTTGATACAGCGTGAAATTAGTCTTACTATATATTCTATTGGCTTCGTCCTCGCAGAACAAATTCAAAGTTTACATTCACTGTAAAAATCCAATCACACCCTCGAACTGTAAAACGACTGCAAATGTATTCGCCAATCGGATTTAAAACTGAACTCTTTTAGACTTTTTAATTCGGTTTCTTTCTTTGTAAACTGTCTACGAGATAACGTTGAGATTATAAACCGCTTCTGTACGGTCGACAAAGAATATTAATAGGCAGATTTTTTCTTCTTCAAATATAATTCTTGGGAGAGTCATAAATAAAATGAGGTTTCCACCGATGTGTAAAATGAAGCCTTATAAATTCTTTTAAGTACAGTTTAATGTCTTTTTATTAATATGATCAAATAAATAAAATTTTATTTGTTGTTCTCCGTTACTGATATAAATCTCATTGTTACGCTTAACTTATAGTTCCTATAATACGATTTTATTAATAATTTTTTCTGTTCTTTTATTAGAATTTCTACAATTATCATTGTGACATGCTACATATATTCGATAAATGAGAAAATTGAGAATGTAAAAGCGATGTTTTATATTCACGAGGTAAAAGGAATTTTATCAAATTAAAAAAAAAAAAAAAACACAAAAATGTTATATATGAAGTTAACACAACAGATGAGATGAAGATTATTTTATTAGTTGTCTAATTATTGGTCAATGGTGCTGAATATAGTAAGTTTTGCTAGCGTGGATAGAGACACCATCCTTTTTGTAACAGATTCTTACCATAGAATGATTCAAAATGAATTGGGGTGATTTCAAGACATTATATCACGTGATGTTCAAAAATTATCAGAGAAGACAAGAACCCCAAAGAAACAAAAATTCTATGTTTTAAATTGAGAAGAAATAAAGTTTTGCATTAGAATTTTAATTCGTAACTGACAATTGCTCTACATACCAAATTAACGCTTCAAGCTTAAATTTGCTACTGACCAAATATTATAAACGAGGGTTTTTTTTTTGAAAGCCGAAAAGTTATGAAAAGGCTAAAGTAAAAGGTGTAACCTAGCGAAGACTATATTATTTTTACGTTGAAAGACATTTCATACAACCTACTAACATCATACTCAAACTTCTCGGATTTGTTTTAATTTGTTAGGAAGTTAAGCTTTTACCAGTTCGCATGGAAAATTAACAAGTTGTGACGCAGACTGATTAGTAAAACTTTTCAACAATCTATTCCTAAATGCTTCTTCTCGTCCATTACTCACTCGTAATTTCCAATTAAAAATAATATAGTTTACGATAGGTAGCAACACAACTACCCGAAATTTTGATAAACTACTCATTAGCCCGAATAAATACTGTCGTATCTGATATCTTGAAGTATTATCCTTTCCAAAAATCACGATATTCGAGATATCAGAAACAATAAAACTGATAAAATTGATGTTATTAAATTAAAATTAATTCTGATAACATGAGTAAGCCCGTTGACTCACGTTAATGGATTTGCCATCATTAATAAATCCTGTTGGATTAACTGTTTTTTGTTATTTTATTCCATAAAACACTGTTAATTTATTTGTTCAATGACGTAAAGAGGTAAGCTTATCTAAAGGAATGAATATTACTTTTAATCAGTAAAAGATATTGCATTTACGTTGTTAGGTTAGACGACCAATCCACTGTTTATCTTCTGGAATTTGAGTTATGTTTTTTAGAATACACATCAGATAATAAAGGATGATATCAGGATATCGTCTAATAGATTTTATTACTATTTCGATTGTAATATAGCTTGATTTCAATTTATGTTTCTGATAATTTGGAAACCAGATGCACTTAAATATCATTTGTTATTCCTATTAGGTATGATTTGTTTTTGTGGCCTTAAAATTTCACACTGATTGAGTGACCTAAATTATGGTTTTCGTGCTAAATTGCTATAAGTCACTCTGTATATTAATACCTATGACCAGTAATTTTCACGGTGCTCTCAGTTTATAAGGCTTATAATTCATGAAATATTCAAAATATCTTCATATAAGTTCCATTTTTATGCTACCCCCAGAACTTATCCAATTTATCTACCCGATGTCATAAAAAATGAACTAAGGTTGCCATTATCTGGAGTTCGAACAAATTCCTACTGAAAACAACTTATGTAACTTACTCGAGTGGCCATTCTAGTTCTGACTGGATCTACATGTTCAAAATGGATATTGAATGTGACTGATTCATTTACTCATTTACTCCCTGATTCGTTTACTCATTCAGGGATAAATTTGTCTTGAACCCACTTTTATAATATATATTATCTAAATTATCTTATACATATTATTTTACTTTTCCGGTCAATAAAACAGAGATAAGTAAAAATTCTTGACGGTTCAAGAGTTTGAGTCTAAATTAACAAAACTTTCATTAACAAAATTCCATAACAACTGGTGTTTACGAATGTCTATGAAACTATTTTTTGTCAGTCAGATTTACACATACCAGTCGTTTAAATATGTTTGGAACTAAAGGCAAAAAACAATATCAAGCCAATATTTTTGTAAAATTAATTTGTTAAAAGTATTCCCATCCCAAAAATAGGAATGTTTCTCAATTAATTCTTTTATTCAAAATTACGTTTTATGATGAAATAAGAAATTTCTAACTAAATAAATGTGGAGAACTCAAAAACGATAAAACTTACCGATAAAATCGACAAGAATTTGTAAAAAATATCCTTTAATAAAAAAAGTGATTAAATATTCGCTCTATTGAAACGTTTGGGAACGTTCAGCAACATATGTGTCATATTTTGTATCTTTATTCAAACACTATTAGAGTATTTAGATAATAACCACCATACAAATTATAACGATTTTACTTAAGGATTCATATATACAGAATTATTGATAAAGATAAAATGAATTCCTTCCATTACTTTTAAAAAGTAATTTAAATCGAACAAAGATATCAAGGAATTATAACCCTACAAAAGTTTCATCTAAAACTTTAGTGTTAAGTACTACTTACCCCGTTACCACGTGTAATTATGCAATGAATATAAATATTTACAAATGAAATGATGAAACAGTGCAGTTATAATTAATAAGTTCAACAAACATTCATGATTAAAGATGAAACATGAGAGGATGAAATACGAACTGGAAACAAATTAAAAGTCCAATGTTCTTTGAGGACAAAAATGAAGTTGAAGTAGAAAATTATTAGGATGAATAAAACACAAAAGAAACTTAAACAATCGGTATAGTTTGTAGTATTGGAGTTAGTAATACGTTTGTTGTAGCTAACTTCAAATATTCAAACATTCTTTAGTGACAGATGTGATCTAGCCTACCCAAGTGTAGCCGCATATGTTTTGTAGCATATTGTTTTAAATCAATAGTATATCTTAGAATTTCTTACGTTTCTGAATTTTTCATAAAGAATATTGTATTACATTTTTATCGAATGTTTTGTATTATAAGCTCCTGTATTTCCATAAGATATTATTTGTGAACTCAAAGGAAAAATAAAGTGCATTTCAGGTAATAAGCTTTTCTACAGAAACAGAATTTTATTTCTTACTTTTTATAAAATGATATTTTAAATTAAAGATTTGCTAGAACAGTTTGTTTTACGTGCAACACACTGACATTTAAATGCTATGGAAAAAAAATTAGAAGAAAATTATTTAGTAATCGGTTATTTGAACATACAAAGGAATTGTAAATTAAAAACATTTTATTTCTGAAAGTAAGAGGTAATAAGTAGTAACCTTACAATACAATGGAAGTTATCAGCAGTTTTTAAAACGTAGTTTGACAAATCAGAATATCTTTGAATATGGATGGATTCAATGAAATATTTTGGATTAGTTACACGCTCATAACAACACTTAGTATATTCTGCGTGTGAGTGTGTGATTGTGTAAAATATGTTCTTAGTATGATACTCTAAGAACGGTACTTTATTTTCCTTAACTGCCGCCGTTATAGTTAAAGTTAGGAAACATTAACGTCTTCAGTTTTGATCAGATTAATTCCTGTTTACTTCAGACTTTAAAGTTTATAAAATAGAGTTGTATAATGCATTGAGCAAGTTTTTCGCCTCCAACTCGCTTTCCTTTCAGTTAAATATTTTACTAATGATAAATATTACTTTTGAAGTAAAAATAACAAATCTAATTGATAATAAATGATAACTGGCATCTTCACACACGCGCGCGCGCACACCATTTATTTGTATATCATTATTTATTTGAAGTAATTTTCATACAGTTTATTAATTGCATAGATCTGTTACTTGTGAAAATGTGTTTTTGATTTTATTTTATTCAGAGTGTTTGAATGAAGCTAAAATATACTCGTATTATACACGGTACTTTATCGCACTGTTTATATAATGAAAATATCTTTTACGCAAGAGTATAATGTTTATTAAGCACTACCTAATTAAAAAGTAATATAGTTATATTTGTCTCTTCATTATAGATGAGAATTTAAAGGGAGGTGGCTCAGTAAGGGAATTTAATTTCAGGAGTAATATAAGCACATTACACCGTCACAGTAATATTTTGCCTTTCTCAGGAACAAAATTCAAAGTAATTACGCTATGCTCCGAATTTGCGGCCTTAATAGACTTTTACAAAAACAATCTATTAAATTTATTTTTACATTCAGAAACCATGTGGAATTAAAAGATACGCTTTTTTTCTACAATTGTATACTATAATTAAATTTTTGGAGTAATTTCTGTAGATTAAAAAACCAAATAAACACAGATGTAACTTTATTTGGTTCATGTTTTGAAACCAAATCCATAAATAAAATATAATTTACATAGTTTCATCACCTGAAGACTACCTATTGATCATGCTAATAAATAATATTGGCTTCAGGACACTTCATTTACTCGTAAGTTATTAATTTATTTTGTATTAATTAAATTTTTAATGTACATTTTCATTATCTTATATCATTACTGATATCGGTTGCAAGCTTATTTGAAAATAAAGTTCAAATTATTATTATTATTCATTTAAAAATATAACTATTACATAATTAAACATTAATATTTTTCATAATTAATAATATTTTGTTATAAAATAAATAGTACACTGTTTTAGTAACACACAATTTTATTTTGTTTTTCTTCTATAATAAATTTAGCAGAAGGTATTCTTCTGTAGGTAAAACTTTCTGTTCTACCTACAGAAAGTAAACAATTAGTTTCTGTAGGTAGAACATTTGTTTTTTACTGGTTGTTTCACACTGTAAAGTTATTTATTCTAACCTGTTTTTTTTTCTTTTTATGTTTCTTCCTTCCTTCTAAAAAACCTGTTAAAAATTTCCTGGCTACCGAAACGCACAAATATAAAAAGGGGTTGCGGTAATATTACCGAAGGTTCGCATCCTCTTACGTGGATTTATCCTTTTAGTCTCTCGTAGCAGAATAACTATTAACTGGGCATAGTTTGTTACTGGATTAATAATCAGACGATAAAATTGACGAAACTGGAAAATACAACTGTGAACGACACATCCTTATAATGTTTCGAAAAGAAATGCGGTTATAAATGTAAGACTATATCATAAATGTGTAGCTTGGAAAGTGAACAAGTGGTGGTCTACAGTATTACATTTTGCCATCATGATCATATAAACATCCTCATTTGCTTTGCATTATCCTTCACAGATGAGTGAAAAATCACTAAACGGCGATTTTCCATTGTTAATGTCTGCGTAGACCCTACTTCAATCATACATTGTTAAAACTATCAAGAGAAATTCAAACTACCATAAACAAAATTAAATCTATGGCTCACAAAAATGCTTCGAGTTCTACTTCAAACACGGTTGGCAAAAATTAAAGTAATAGTTATTATCAAATCATGTCTATAAAACATTTGTTGTGCGTTATTGGTTTGTAAAACATATAAATGGGACACGCTGTTCTGTTTTTATTCATTGTGAGACAAAATGTGTTCAATCAGATTTTAAAGAATAGAGATAAATTCAATTTTTTTTTAATTTTATCGTGGATTAAACGATTATAAAGTTATCCACGGAAAGAAGGTTATCAAAATTGTACTCATCACCTCGGAGTTGCAATCAACAACACATTCACTATTCTCAGAAAACTTTTAGAGCACGATAATCTGGTTATACATTCCACTGTTCATCTTTATTTACTTTACAATCTTCATACAAAAATACGAAATACCAATGAAAATAAATTAAAAAAATAGAATGTTATTTTTAGATAAACAAAATATGTTATTTATAAACAAAAAAATAGTTTATTATACAGAATAAATTTCAAGTATAAAAAAGAAATAACAGATTAAAACGCAACTCTTGTAATACTAAAATCAGCTTCATTTATTGAACAATTACCAATACAATTTACTTTTAAAAAAAATTGCAGAATAATAATAAAGAGACTTATTTCTTGTTATTTGATATGTAGTTTATATGCACATTATAATCGTCATCTTCATTCTTTTTCGTGGGTCCTTTCGACGATTCTCCCCAGTGGATATACATTTTTTGAAATTTTTCACCCATTAACAGTTCATTCTTTTAGATCGCGCTCTCCATTTTTTTTTTAGAGTTCTACAATTGATTTTTATTACTTACTCTATTTTTCACGTTACGTACTTCATTTAATTTGTATTTTTTTATACCAACGGCATTTTAATTACTAATAAATAGTTTTATACATATATATATATATATATATATATTCCACTACATTTTATTACATATATATTTATTTATTTATAATAAAATGTAGTGGAAATTTTTATTTGTATTCTGTACTGTAATCATTTCTTATTATATACATATTTATATACGAGGGTCATTCAGTAATTAGACACAAATAGCTGTGGGAGCAAAACAGTTGGTAAGAGGGTTGTGATATTTTCAGAACAGTAAGTTGGTAACCCTGTGATGACTTCCGATCAGTTGTTTCAGTAAAATTGTTTTGTTTGTAATCTCAAAATCTCATTTTACGATGGCGAGCCGTCTTGAAGTTTGTTAATCAGTGCAGGAATCCGGATTTTGCTTTCCGAAGGTGAAAAACAGGTTAAGATTTACTCTCATACGGACAAAGTTGTATAAACCACAAAAAATTTTACAAGTTGTTAAAAAAGTTTAAAGACGATCAAACGTTAGTGACTACAGCACCCTTCTGGACGTCCAATTGAGATTTCAACTCCAAGACTTGAAACTCTCATGGATTCCCTCATCGAAGATGTCCGAAAGTTCACAGTAGAGATTATAGCTGAAAATTAGAAGTAAGCATGAGACAGTTCACAGAATTATCGCCAACAAGCTTATGAACCGTAAAACAAGACCAAGATGGGTTCCAAGAGAAATGACAAACATCATAAAAAGACAAGACTTCACATGTTCACTGAACTGAAGTAATGTTAAGGTGATATTTTCTTTGAACTGTTTTCTAACCTGTGATGAGACACGTATTAGCCACTATGAACTGTAATGAAAAAATTAGAGTAAGCAGTAAGAGCTACGAGTTCACCTATCAAGAAAAAATTCCGAATCCGACCATCAGCAGGAAAGATCAAGATGACAATGTCTTAGGAAGCAAAAGGTCCGGTTGTTGTCGATTTTTTAGAATATCGGTATCAATAAACAGCGCATACTATATAATACACTTACTTATCAACGAAGTGAAGTCAGCAGTGTTGAAAATATACACAAAGGCATCATTCTACATCACGATAAGGCCCGGCCTCGCCCAGCTCAGGTAACTCGAGAAACTATTGATAAATTGTGTTAGAGGTAATAGATTGATTGTGCAGGAAGGGCATGTTATTCTTGACCAAAAGAACAAACCACTTGTCCTATAAAACAAAAGGATCGACTGGGGCTCCTACCGCAATTGGATTGAGGACAAGCTAAGTGTGCCTATTCGTTTGAAAAGAAGTGCTGATATAGATAATGCGACGCATTACTTTACCTCAAACCTGCAGGGAACAGGTTGGTATCGTCACCAGAAAATAGTCGTGGAGGTCAGAGAGGCACGACCTACCTCCACTTACTGTATGGAAGGTTATGGGATTTCTTTCTACCAAGAGGTGACTTAGAAGAATTTAGAAGAGTTCGGCTTCAGATGGGATCACTCAATATTCCTAAAAACACTGAGGATAGTCAACGTTATCAGCAAGTAGCTAGAAGAGAAGATGTATTGCTTGGCCTTTTTTTGGATGTATAGCAGGCATTTGATTTGTCCTGGCTTACTGGCATAAATTGAAAAGGAGCCTTCCTAACCGTATTACTTGCTCCTAGAGAACTACCTAGATGGACGTTTTTCCCAGGTAAAGTAAGATCAAGACTTGTCTGTATTCTTTGATAATGGGTCGGGTGGTCCTCAGGCTCAGTTCAGTGGCCGGCTCTATACTCGGTCTTCATTGCAGAGACCAGACCGTTTGATGTCCAAACAACTTCAAAGTTGTTGCATCGTTTGCGAATGACATGCCTCTCCCGACTGTGGATGCTAACCCTATCGTAGCTTCTTCTAAACTACAAACTGAATTGGATCTAATTAACGAGTAGCTAGCTACTCGTTAATACAGGCTAGCTACTCGTAAACAGGCAAAGACTGTTATGTCTGAGAAGAGAAGAGATAACTGCCTAATACGTTATAACTAATAGCGTTTTCATTTTGCATGGTAACAGCATGGGATACCTAGGACTGCATTTGGATCACGGTCTGAAGTGGAGGAGTCATGTCAGGGAGAAAAAGACGCAACTTAACTTAAAGTTCAGGGAGATGTACTGGTTACTAGTTACTGATAACTATCATTATCTAATAAGCAATTACTGTACTCAGCGATCCTGAAATTGATTTGCACCTATGGAATACAAGCGAGAGTAACATTGAAGTAATACTTTGATTCCAGAAAAAACATTGAGATATATAACAGAAGCGCCATGGTTTGCGAGAAATACTGAAATACACGATTATCTGGGATTGCCAACCGTTCTGGAGCAGATACGTCAGTTCAGTACAGGTTACAAAATGAAACTGAACAAACATGTGAACTGGCTTGCGGTTAATTTCCTGAATAACAGCGAGTGAGTTAGGCGCCTTAAACGACTGCATATATTGGACCTGTAAATTCTTAATCAGTTACGCTAGACGTTGACGTGCATCGTCAAAGTAATTTATTTCGTTTCACCACTAATTTTTGTTAGTTCCTTGATTTGTTTGACTGATTCTTTGTTTGTTTAATTATTCTTTGGGTGATTGATAAATATTATTTTTTTAAGTTTTCTTATTTTTTATATTCTTAACTTTGGACTTTGATCAATGTTCTTTAGACTCATCTTTATATGGACTTATTTATGTTTAGTATACATTTATGTACATTGTATACGATATGTATACATGTGTGCACATACACCGTTATTTGAGGAATTCTGTGGAAACCCTCCTTCTCTGTATGTCATTTTTTTTTCAAATTTACTCATGTTTCCGGTAAATTGGAACCGATTATAAATTAAACACTGCCGAAAAATAAAATAAATTAGAAGGTAACATTTGCGAAACAGTGAACTGTGGAAATTAAATTAAAATTACAATAAAAATACCTAAAAATTCGTACCAGCTCTATTATACTACACATAAGCTTATAAAATAAATAAAAAACTGCCAAATGTGATTTTTAAAATGAAAATTCATCCTTTTCTATTTCTGCTGTATCGTTAGTTCTTTTTCTTAGAAGAGAATTAAAAATGTCATTTGTTTATACATGTAATGATGCTGTATTAATACGGAAATGTGAATAGAAATCTATTCATTTTTTTATTCTTTGTAATAAAATGTTATATTTACAAAAATCACGAAACAGAAAATAACAGTGAAAAAATTATTAACTTACTGCTTACTGATAGAGTATTGATTTTGCTGATATAGAGTAATTATTTTTTAGGGAGTTCCGAATATCTTTTATTTTTTCTATGGATGAAAACTCAATTATATTTTAGCTCATCCCCTGAGATAATCGATGACTGAAATGTAATAATATAGAGATTATCTAATACAGTAACACAGTGGTTAATAATACACAAATAAACTATAAATTTTATGGAATTATTTGCATTTATTTTACATCACAAGATATACAATATTTGTGTAATCCATAAAAACCATTTTAATATAAAAAATACAGATAAAATATCCCAACATTCTTGTTATTTACTGCTAGATTAAAATTCTGTGTAAAAAATTATGTGTAAAACTGTAGAGGTACCCTCTAACTCCTGTAGGTAATTAAAATAGAATTATTTTTTATTAAAATATATTCGCAGTTGAAAATAAATGTCAACCTAAACATTGCAATAAATTAATGAATTTTATTTATAATAATTACTGGAAGAAAGAGTAAATTATTTTATATTACTTGTTTTACGTAATAATAATTTAGGACATAAGACTACGCTATTGCTTAAGAAGAAAAATAAAGGAATTTTCACAAATTCAGAGAATTTCAGGTTGAAAATTCATGAGGTTGCGAACGCGTGGGACGATTACAAAAGTTTTCCGCTCGATTATAAATTAAAGAGGTGACAAAAGTAAAAGAAGATTATAGAGCCCGAGAAGTCAAGAAACAGAGCAAAATCTAAGAAGGGATTTAATTCCTGTTCGTTGAGATTTGAATTAACATTTAAACCATGTAAAGTTGCAGATAAAAAGAAATCTAAAGGACCAGTAATTTTCAATAATGGAAGTATTTGTGAAGAGGTAGAGTGGCCTACGTTTATCGAGATATTAGTTAAAAAATTTCTGTCTGTGTTATTAATGTATTATAGAAGTTCTGATTCGGAACCAATTTAAACAACTAATAAAATGTAATATAAAATTATTGAATATTACTTAATTTGAGATCATTCTTATATTAAGGGTTCGTAAAAAATGAATTTGTCGTTAAGAAATTTTAAAAATTATTTCTTTAATCAATTAAATTAACTAATTAAACTTAACTATTAAATTTTCGAGTCAATTTAAATACAGTTAAATTAATTCAAATTTTATCCTAAATTTGAATGGAATTTTATCCTTAAATATTGAATGGAAGTATTTTCATAATGATGAAAGATCATATTTATTAGATTGCTCAACTTCAAATTAAATCTTTCAGTGAGAAAAGAGCTATAGGTTTGATACAGAAGCACGATAGCTAAATATGTTCTTCAAGGAAAAGGATGAGAATATTTATTATTCCTTATTCGTAGAATTTTTCAAATAATGAATAATTAAACTGTAAGCATCAAAACGAAAAAACATCAGGGGTTTACTTGGTAATAACAGCTTCCGCAAAGAATCAACTATTGTTTTTGTTTTCTTTACAATCACGAAATCATGTTTTAATTGGCTGCATTTATATAAAATAATATTCTCAATGAAATTATTCTTTTGTTAAAAAATTACAAACCATAGTAACAGACTTTAGTTATTAATCAAAATCTAAATTGATTAAAATAAGCGATTTGATTATTCAAATGTAATTTTAAAAAAAAACCGTATATTTCAAAATTAAATAAACAATAAATATATATTTAATGACTTAAATTTGTTTTAAATAATCTTGTTATAAATATCAAAGTTCCTTTTTTAAAAAAAATAAATATAAATTTTAAAAATCAGCCAAAATTCTGATTTTTTCAGTAAAATTCAATACTGTTTTTTTCTTTTTAATACAAGCTTAAGAAATTTTATTTTTTTCACATATTACGAATGGAGGAGACTTGATATCAAACGCAAGACACAAATGAAAATGACATGCCGTTACAAAGAATAAAAAATATTATATGCCGATCTTTCTAAAGAAAGTGATTTCGGAATTATTCTCCGTTTTCTTTGCTGAGCGCTAAGTCAATATAAATTAAAATGTAAATGTTCGTTTGTTCAAAATCTTAAATCTCCGAAATTTTTTCACCGATTGCTTTGAAATTTTGACACAACGTTGCATTCAAATACGCGCGTGTTTTTATATACCTACTATTTATATACCTAAGATGTCACACCTGTGACAGATAAAAACATGCTTTTTTTTAAAAAACAGCGCTATTTGTTGAACGTAAAAGCACCACAAGCTATACTAAATATTTTATGATTCTATTTCAGTGTTTCCGATTTGTGTGTCCGTTATACAGTAAAAAACTACTGTATCGATTTACGCGCGGGGAAAAAGGAGAAAAGGAAAAATCGGAAAAGGGAAAGAGGGAAAAATTGTAATAGAGAAAAATCTAAAAAGGTAATAGCAAAGACGGAAAAAATGGAAAAAAGAAAAAAGAGGAAAACGGGGAAAAGGAAATGGAAAGGGGAAAGGAAAAAATAAAAAAGGGAAAAGGGGAAGAGGAAAAGCGAAAGGAATACAAGGAATAGGGAACTGGGGAAAAGGGGGGAAAGTTTGGAGGGGGAAGTGAAGAGGAAAGTTGGGAAAAGGAAAAAGGAATATGATAAAAAATGAAAATGGGAAAATGGAAATGCAAAGAGGGGAAAGGGTAAAAGGGAAAGGTTAAATTTTGTGAAATTCCGTCATGTTCATTTTGTTAATGTTTTATCAAAATTTCAACAATTGTGTTCATTTATATATAGTCCTAGCAATAGCGAAGCATTGCCGCGTCTGCTAGTATATTATAAGTGTTTAGCAATAAACCAATCCGGCTGGAATGCATGTAATCTTCAGCCATAAATGTTATTATATTCAACCCAACCAGGTACTATCTGTACGATGATTTTGTATATATTAAAATACTGATAAAATAAATAAAAAACTATCATAAATCATGCTTATTTTTACCTTCAAACAAGTTTTAAACTTCTTATTTCTTACGTTTACCGTTAATGTGATTTGGTGTAAAAATACACTGTACACACATAAAACATAATTCTAAACAATAGCATCAAAAGTATTTGTTTGAGAATGTTTGTCATGCATCTTCCTGGCTAAATGCACCTATTACGTATATAGGCAGATATCGAATTCAGTGATTAAAAAAATTCTATTTCTTTATTATGTTATGATTTATTTCTTTATTGTTTCAAAAATTATTTGCAATCGGTTACATTTATACATATTTCCAGTAAATTGGATCACATCCCAAATCACATGATAAAGAATCTTCAAGAGCGAAACAATAATTGTACAATAAAAACATTTATGCCAAGCCCATACATTAGTAATAATGAATGACATTCAACCCCACTACAACAATAGACAGCAAAATAGGATAAAATAATAACAAAAGGTAAAAAAAAAAAAATGATGAACCAGTGTAAAAGAAAAAGAAGAATATATGTAACAAATGTGGAATAACTCACATCCTAAGTTACTATAGACACATTAAGACACTCCTGGGATACTTAGGTCTAAAATGTGCAGTCAGTTCTCTCTTCTACTAGACAATCCCCATTGTCTAGTAGGTTTACTGCCAATTGATTTGTGTGGTAGTTAAGCTGAATTTCGTACTTTGAACTGTAACGTTGTATCTGCTCCCGCACGGACCATAATCCTAAACGATCCTAGATCTCATTTTTCCTTGTAAGCCAAGGTGTTTCTGTTATACACTTCGCTAGCTTATTCTGAAACCGCTGTAAGATGTCAAGATTGCTTCTGTTCGTGGTGCTCAATAGTTTGATCCAGATACGTTCTAGAATTGATGAGTATAGAAGCGGCTTATTAGACAAGCACAGACGAGAACGTCTGCCCACCAACCAGAATATTTACTTGAATTTTTATCTCATGTTGTTTTCTTTTTCTCTAATACTACCAACTCATCCTCTATTCAGCAACAATAAGAAATCCAGTTCCTGCTGTTCTTGTGGAGTACTGGGGACACCGCGGTGGTCTTAATTATTAACGTGGTGACAGTGATCAAAACAGCTTAGAGGTCAGATCCCAAATCAAAGTTTTTATCAGCCTCTATGTATAGCCGCGAAATTCCCGAGGATACAAAAAAATCCAATAAGTCCGGGATCTTATTATTATCCGATAGCCAGTAGATAGACTCCATTCCGGAGATCAGATTCAGACGCATGCTAATAACTCAGTCCTTTAGATCCCTGCCACCCTTTAGGAGATATTACTCGAGTTCCCCAGAGAGGATATTTAACATCGTTCTGTGCAGTTGGTGATGTTTTATGGCTCTTTAACTATAACCGCTATACCTCCGTATGCTCTGCCATCGGAATAGTTATTATAGTAGATTGAATGATCTCAAACACGAAGGATACTCTGATCAGTGAAATGTGTTTCCACAAACTAGGCACTATCTAAGGATTTACTAATCAATAAAGCTTCTAGTCTTTTTCTTTAACCTGCTAGTCCATTAAATGTAAATTTCTTTCAATTCACTTTTATAACGGTCTTTTCAGTGGTACGTACCACATTATTTTTAGAGATATACTGTAAAATAAGAAATAAATAAGATAAATTTATAGCCATTGTTAAACAAACGTAAAATAAATTTATAAGAATATAAAAAACAACATACTTAACAAAAACTAAATCAAATTATATTTCATTTATGATTGTCACATTTTAATTCTTACCGTAGCGTAATAAGTAATTTGTATTAAAAAAATATCGATTTGTTTAAAAAAAATGTTAGAGTGAAATTCTTAAAAATTTGTTTAATACTTTAATTTTCTTAAAACTTTTGGGTAATTCATTGCCTAGTTTTAATATACTATAATTTTTCAAATAACGATGTTCTGAGGAAAAAATATTTGCAAGTACTTTTATTTCTGGTGTTTTTTAAACGGCCATTAATATTTTTGTTATAACTACGATTAGTTTTTTAAGACGTAATAGGTTTTTTTAGAATATAGCTGTCTGCATAACAAATTTGCAAAGAAGGGAAAGAATTTCTTAATGTGACACATCATATTCCGTAACTCATACAGTTAGTACAAGATTAAAATACTAATTTGAAAATAAAATCATTTCATTTCAGTTGATTTTTTCCAGAAAATTAATACCATACAGTAAATTGGAAAGCAGGTTGTATAAATATAGAGTTCATCATAAATAAAAAAATTTATATCTTTCCATCGTTTTGATTATTTAGTATTTAGAATTTACTTAGTTATATTAGACATTTATGTAAGCATAAAGTTATATTTCATTAATTTAAAGTGGCGCTTCAATCTTTCATATTTGAAAGCCGGAAAGTTAAAAATAATTTCAGCTATATATTTCGAAGAGTAATAAAGTTAATAGTAGGGTAATATTTATCGATAAAATTTGAGGGGTAATAATCCATCTAAATATATTCGGTCTTTCCAAAATTCAGTAAAAATTTAAAATAACTTTAAAAATTGTATTTATTAGTTTCGTTAAAATAGACTCAAAAAAGATTTTGATTTTAGTCTATTTTGAGACTGCTCAAAATAGACTTTCAAAATCAGGGAATAATCAGTTTTCTAACCCATAAAAGAAGCAAACAGTGACGAAACAAGGTTCTTTAACGAAGTAAAATCTTTATATTTTGAACTGTATGCATTGAATCAGAAAACACATAATAACACATAATAAACACATAAAAACACATTGTGTTTTTTAAGATTTTAGTAAAACCCATTTACCTAAAGCCATTAGAATTTTATGTAAACGCCTTTTTTTAGTCATTATGGAAAGTGATCTCTTGTCGGTTAACAGATAAAAGTGGTAATGTCTGTTTGTATGGCAGCGTTGGAGTTAATATCACTCGTTTAAGTGAATAAAAAAAAAATGCGAGGGAAACAGTATTGAACTTTGTAATATACCGTAATTGATTTTGATATAATTACCTCAACATCACACAAATAATTAGCATCCACCGTTTGTAAACTACGGACTATGTGGTTCATTGGTACGGGTTTTAGCCAGTTTAAGGCCATATCATGAACCGCATAAAACTTCAGCATTTATCAGAAAAGTTCTTATTTAATTCTTCTGATGCAGACTATTGACACAAATATATAACAGATTTTTCGTGTTTAATGTAGATTAGACTGTAATTATTAAAAAAAAATAGAATATAAATTGCACTCGATTAACAAAAAAAAGAAAATACTATGTATTGTATTGTCATACATCTTTCCATCGTTTTGATTGTTTAGTATTTAGAATTTATTTAGTAATATTAGACGTCTAGGAAAAAAATCATAATTCAGTAGTATTCATAAAGTTAAATTTCATTAATTTAAAGTCACGCTTCAATCTTTCATATTTGAAAGCTGGAAAGTTAAAAATAATTTGAGCTATATATTTAGATGATTGATAAAGATAATAGTACGGTAATATTTATCGATAAAATTTGAATGATAATAATCCATACAAAAACTGGTGATGTTAACATTGCCGTTTGGAAATAACTAAATTTCATTCTTGATAGATACAAGAACTCGTTAATTATAGTTTAATACTGCATACTTTGTATGTATGATGATTGTTTCATCGGTGCATCAGCAGATCTCGGGACATCTATCCGTTTCAGGGATGTAATATTATATATTACGAAATGAAATGAGTTTTAGAACAACCGAGGCATGCGATGTTCTAGTTTTACAATCTAATTTGAGTAGTTGAATTCAGTTACTTGAATAAACAGAATTTCATTTTACAAACTGTTGGCTTCCTGAGCCACTAAAATATAAACATTTATAATTCACTGAAATTTATCAAAAATAAATAAATAAAAATTAGATCATTAGTTTATTACAGCTTTTAAAATTTCATAGGGTTTTAGAAATATAAATAATACTAAAATAATTTAACAATACGTAATTAACTAACCTAATACACGAATCATCTAAGAAACTATTAACAAGTTTTTTAGGTTTTAATTACTTATTGTGAAATTCCAATCGATAGTGTTACTGTAGTCGCTAATGATTATAATTGTTGATGCAACTATAAATAAAAGCATTAAAAAAAAGAAAAAAAAATCCAATCAGTTAAAAAAGGGATTTATTTTAAAATAATTAGAAAAGCTATAAATTTGTGCGAAAAATATTATGTGGAAAATTTCAACCTGTAAAAAGCATGTCTAACCGGATTTTAATTCAAAAGCTACATGATGAAAGCTAGGAACTGCTACTTAGACGTTTATGTTAACTGTAATACTAAATCAGAAAGTCCAAAGAAATGAAATGTTTTCAGTTTATCAAGAATTATTATCTTTTTAATTTAAATAGCATTTTCTGATTTTAATATATAACGTTCTAGAGGGAAGATTAAATGTTAAATACATTAGCCAATGTTAGGCAACGATATCCGGTTGAAACCCTCCACAATTTTATCTTTTCATCGATTTACTCATCTGAAGTCGCTCATAAAATTTTAAAAACAGAACATTTATGATTAAATGTCTACTATTTTGCTGCGGCTTTCTTATTTATTTCATATTATCGAAACAGTTTCATGATGATCTTTTCAAATTCATATTTCTCTAACATTAAGTGATATTACCTGTGATTTCAGTATGTTACTTTTCTTTATTTTCATATTTTTTCTCATATATATATATATATAATCAGAATTTTACTTTAAAATATCAAGTTTTGACCGTAAAACGGTATCAACTGCCGTTGAATGGTTCATCTTTTGTTTCAACTTTTCTGTATTCTTTAAAGTTTTAAACGGTGAAAAAAAATTTGTTGAAGTGATTGGTTCAAGCTTTCCATTTCATATTCAGGAACATTCAACTCTTTCATCATTGTTTGTTTATTATAATTTTTATCGCCTCAAAAGTGCAATTGATCGTGTATAAAATCGGTAATTTTTCTCTTTTACATGCGATTATAATAGTACATTTTTTCATAATTTAATCCTTTATCCTTTATCCTTTATCCTTTAGTTTTGACTTATTGTCAATACACCTACATTTTCAGATGGCAATGAAACATTATCATTCATGGATTGTAAGTTGTAGACGACTGAGAATTCTAGGACGAACGTCTTTAGATGTGTTTCAAGATGTTCAGGTATCAATTAGCAAAACTGGTATAGGCATTTTGGAACAATCTTAGACGTTCATTTCCAATAAATTAAATTCCCCTTAAAAGATAAGAGGAGGAGGTACTTTAAAAACAAAAAGACGTAAGTCATCAAAGGCGTGGTGGGGTCAGATCGGTCTTATGCGTTTTGGGATGGGGTTCCCCTACACCGCCAAACGTTAATTAAAAAACACCGAACGGGTTGCGATACAAATTAACGGATGTGATATTACTTGTTTAATCTTGTTTTATTTAATAGCTGCATTTGTTTATCATCAGAATTACTTTCAATCATTTTTTTTTTTTTAATTAAGGAGTTTTATTTTTTTTATAATATTCATCAATTTATTTCAACTTCGATATATATTCGGTTGTGCAAGATAAAAAACTTCATTGCGTATTTACATTATTTGTTATTGTGCGTGTATGATATTCTTCTATTATTTGATATGGTATATTTCAATATTTCAATCATTTGGCCAGTATGATTTTGTTATACATTAAAATATTTTTTCTAATTCTAGTGTAAGGTAATTTTTTTATTTTGTTATAGTATTGTTCAAGTCAATTTTTCTTTAATTTAAAATACATATTTTTCTTTAAAAAAAGGTAATTCGAAAAATCAATTTTTTAGATGCAAAAAAAAATTAATCATACAAATTATCGTGTTTGTGTTTTTAATTTAGAAATGAAAAAAGAGTTAGGAATTTAATAATATACTTTTATTATTTTGTTTCACCAACAAGGTTAATAAGAGTTATTTCTTTTAAATTATTTTTATAATATTTTAAATATTTCCAGTAAAAAAAATGTTAATAAGAAAATTATTTGTAAATACGGTCTTAAATAAATGAGTTTAGACAATCCATACTTTTTTCAAGAAATATTTCATAAAATTTTATTAAGAGATCATTTTAAATAAAATCTGTCATTTTTTAAACAAAATAAATCATTCTGGTCTAAATCAATCTTAAGGTAAGAATAAAAATTTTTTTGTATAGTAATATGTAAAGACTTGCAAATATTATCTCATGTTTAACAGTAATAAGCATTTATATTTAATAGTATCAAAAGAATTAAAAAATAATTATAATATTCCACTTATTTTTATTATAATATTAAATACTATAAAGTATTACTTTCTTTTAATTCTAATTTTCCAATCAATTAAAGATTTTATATACAGGTATCCGTAAAATAATAATGCTTTAAAAAGTAAGGCTAATAAATAATAATAGGGCTTTAAATAGATATAGATTCGGAACAAAGGATTGTAGAGAGATGAAATAAACGTTAAATGAAAGAGAAGCAGTTTTTTACCTGTTCAGTAGATTTCGTGTGTTCTCCCTTAGCTGTCCTGCAGACATCAAGACTATTTTCAGTCCGGCGTGATAAAAGAAACAGCTTCAGTGATCCTTTCTTTTAAATGGTCCAGATTTCGAACATGAACGGAATACAATTTTGTTTTTACATAACTCCCAAAACTAGAAATACATTGGGATAATTTCTGGAGACGATGGGAGCAATTCAACCTTCTCAGCCAATCAATCGCTAAGGAAATGTTTCGTTAAGAAACTCCTGCAGGATTGCGTCAAAATATGGAAGACCTCCAAGTGGAAAATGGAGTTTTCCGGCTCTACATATCCTTCAAATAAATCGAGAAAGATATTGTTTTTACTGTTTTTTTAGAAAAAAGAAGGGGGCAAAACTCTGTTCCGTTGAATGGTGAATTACAGATTCACTTATTCACTGTGAATTTGATATTCAATAACGGCACGTGGCGGTTCAGTTCCCCATATACGAACATTAAGCCGAAATACTGGTCCAAAAACGTGAAACGTTGCTTCATCAGCTTAAATTGATTTGTTTAAAAAATCATCATCCTACTCTAACATACCCAGAATGTCTACAGCAAAATTAAATCGTTTTACTTTGTTCTGTGGATAATTTTGTAATACCTGAATTTTGTATGCAGTGAAACTTAACCGTGTTTTTTTAGCCAATTGTGAACAGTTGTTTCAGGAATTTTCAACTCTGTATTATATATTCGTACGGATTTCTTCGAGCTACGCAAGGAACTTGTTTTTTACTACTTCAATCATTTCATCAGATACTTATGGCCGTCCTGAATGTGTTTGCTTGAGTAGGGGCCTGTTTCTTTGAGCTGTTTGACCCATCACCGAATGTTATTTTCATGCGGGGGGACCTTCATTGTATACATAACGTATTCACGTAACACGTGAAATTGACTTAAACATAGCAAGCCACAATACACATTGAAACTTCCTCTGCACTGCAAACATGATGACTAAAGCGAACATGCTGCTTGCGTGTACTGGAAACACAAAGCGCATGCGCTTGCTTTCGCGCACATAAACTAGGAGTATTTATCTGTCATTTAACATACATTCATCTATCTATAATGGTTTGTTCCGAAGTTATAAATATTTAATACCCCACTAATACTTTACGGGCACACTGTATTTTATGTTAAATGGTTAACCTAATTGGAACATATTTTAACTATTTTTTACGTTCTGTTTTAGGTTAGCGCAGAAAAATATAAAACATTCATATTGTTGAATAACATATGGAAAAAACTTTTAAAATGCAAGGTAATTAACCGTTTTGAGATATATTTAAAAATAGTTATTCAGTGCCGACTGATGCTAATCTATTAAAAGGTAACTATTTTAAAAATATATTAAAAAAATAAACGTTATTTTATTCACTAGTTGGTTATTGCATACATATAGACTAATATCACACATAAAATGAGGGAATTATTTTGATAAGAGAGGTTTCATTATCAGAAAGTTACTGTCTCTTTGTAATTTTAAATGCGATGCATTATCTGAACAAGTTTTTAAATTCTATTTTAGCTTATGATAACTGACTTCTTCCAAGTTTTGCGAATGTTATCATCATCCGATTTGATGAATTATACAAATAATACAAACAAGTCATGATTTTCTTATGTATGAAAGGAAAGTCATGCATTGACTTGGTTGGTGAATCGCAGTGGTAGATGCATACAATTTCATTTCTACGAAAAAAATTCCGAATTGAATGAACAATGAGATGTTTATAAGAAAAATTAGATAGTTTTCCTTCGTTTATTAAAATAAAAACTAATGTTTTATTTAAAAAAAAAGAAAATATTTTGTGTGGTGTGTCCATTGCAACGATATAAAGAATATCATTAGTGAGAAAAAAATTGAAAAAAGTTTACAATTCTTGTGGAAGGAATTAAAGAAGTTTTAAATGGTGATGAAATAAGATCATGTTTTAGAAACATTTGTAATTTGATTAAAGAGGGTTCTTAATTTTTTTGCAGGGCGGATTCATTACTTGTTGAACCGGTGTAGGAGGCTGTTGAGGAGGCAGTTAATGCTTCAGGTGTTTCAGCCCCTCGATGTAAATAGATTAAGTTCGAATGATATAAAAATTTATTGATTGAAGTGACTCATCTTATTACATCAGTAGAATGATGTCTAATTAAATAAAAAAAAAATCTTACAAAAGATAAAACGTATAGCAAATGTACTGATAGGATTAGTCGATTTTCTGTTTGTTATTTACTATAACTAAAAATAAAATTTATTTTAAATGATGATGAAACAGAAGTAATGAATAAATTTAAGGAATTAAATTTAATGTCCAAGAAATGTATGGGTACCTTAATCAGTAAATTTAGCAGAAATCATTTTTGTATAATTTTAGCAGATTTTTGAGCGAACTCATGTTGACCTCCTATTGAAGAAATTGGTCCCTCAATCAAATGAATCCGATGAAAACCTAATATATATATATAATTAAGTCCTAAGAAATGATCTATATGACGTTAGAAAATGGTTTTATAAACAAAGTCTAAGTTTTGTTAACGACAACCAACAGGTAGTGTAGTCTACCCCACCTGTTGAAGGTATATCGCTGGTATATACCTAATTTATAATATCAGTGATATAAAGGGAATATTCTTAATAAACAGATGAAAAATGGTGAATACCAAAACACTTATCGATATAAAATCTGAATTGGATAAATCGATAAAAATGGTGCCAAACAACTCGTCAAAACTAAGGACTCTAAAAACCAGTTAAAAAAGTCGGGGTTTCGCTCCAATGAAACGCATTAACAACTAATGTATTGTAAAAGGACAGAGTATTTGCAATGTTAGATGACAGTAAGAAAAAATGTATAACTATTTCATAATATATTCAAGGTAAACTATGTAACTGTAGGCTCTATATAACATTTCGATAACAGAAAAAAGACTCAATCTTGGATCCATCCTGAACTAAAATATTATATATTATATTGTGATGGTGATAAGCATCAAATTTTTTGTCAAGAGTCCTTTATCTCTAGAATGTTCACAAGATGTCAAAGAGGTACGTTTCAAAAAGAAAAAATGTAATTTAAATATTCAAGCACAACATAAAATTATCAGCCAGAGTGAATATTGTGATTTTTAAATAAATGTGTGTAATTATATGTAATAATCCTCCTAAATGACACTGTAAACGCGTTGTGGTAAAACGCGAGAAATATTGCATTAATGCAATTGCTAATACTGTCGCAATATCAAAAAGAAATATAATTAAAGATTTTTTAACTCAACTATTTGTTAGCGCACACGCTTTTTAGAGTTAGCCTTATTATTATTATCTTTATTAATTATTTGATTTTTACATAATATTTTATATTCAAAATTATTGTTTTATTTATGAATCTTTAATAAAATCACGAAAAAAATAAATAGTGTACTGTTTCATTAAAAAAATGAATTGTGATCGTCAAAGGGTATCGGTTGAATATGAAAGGAGAAGTAAATTTGCACGACTTGAAAATTTTGATGTTACAGGACAATTCGAAATTTTAAAACAAGTATTTAAATGTAATTACATATTAAAAAAATTCCTTTTGATAGAAGTTAAAAATTCTGTGATAGATTTACTTAGATTTATTATCAGTTGTGAAGGTGCAATAAAATTTAATCTAACAGTAGAATACACGTATGAAAAGCCTGATTTAGAACAAAACGGAAACATTGGTTTTAAGACTAAAAAATATATCACTTTAATATTTCTAATAAAGTTCTTTCCAGAACGCGATGAATATGATTTTAAATGAAAAATCACAAAATGAGGGTAAAGACAATATTTCTTCCTTATATACTGGTAGATTTTAGAGCTAGTATGGACTGTATTTTTTTTTGATGAGATGGTAGATAATGAAATGAAGCAACGCTATGTTCTTCTAGTTATATTTAATTTGTTGTCACCCTTGATATTTTAATTGCATTACAATAGTTACATTAAACTTAAAAATGTATGACACTTTAGTCATAATTGAACTTGAACATTATCAAGAAACTATGAGCCCCCTTGGACTGAAATGAAAACACGACCGCATTGTGCGGGATCCTGACGTAGAATATAACTAACACTAATTGTCTATCCGGACGAAATGAATAATGCGACCGCACTGAGCGGCATTCTAACGTAGAATACTAGTACGAGCCTCACTTTCCGGTTAGCGCTAGCACCCACTAGATCGCAGCACCGGACGGTTCGACGTGGAACGGAAAATATATTCTATAAATGGAATTTTATGAAGAATAGATAAATTTCCGCTCTAGGTGGAAATTCATTTATTCATCTCCCTTGAATTGTAAAAAATAAACATGCTATAATCAGTCCAAAAAATAAAGATAATAAATTTTCATGTAGGCGATAATTGCTAAATGTATAACTACCCTCCACCCAGAAAGAAAATTGAGCTTTATAAAGAATAACTAACGTAGTTAGGTTGCATTACTTTTCCTACGTGTTTATAAAAAATTAGTCATTATGATAATATTAATAATTTATCTGCTAATGTTTACACACTTTCAAAGTAGAACCATAAGAATCCTTTCAAAGTGTGTAAAAGTGAAAAAAATAATTATCTTGATTTATTACTTTGAAGTAAAGGTGAAAAATAACATTATTGTTATTAAAAAGTTTCGAAAAATTAGTTCGTTGACAAGCTGACAAGTTGATGACTAATCATCAAAGTAAAATTTTTATTTTTAAAAGGTATTTTACTCATTTCACATTAAACAGTAGCAATTCAAATGTAGAAAAATATAGGAAACATATTATTTATCGTCAACTAAAATTCCGTGCGTATAAACCTTTCATCAAGTAGAAATTTAATTTTAAAATTTTAAAACTATCATCGTATGTTTTCGGTTCCCATTATCGCATTTGCAGACTTCGAGTGTTTGCTTGTGCCTACAGATAAAATATTCCGACACCACATTTACAAAAAGGGCCCTTTACTGTTGTAACAGAAAATTATGTTCCTCTGAGCTTTTGTCAATGTTTTGTAGGCAATGATGAGGAGCCTACTATTATACGTAATGTAGTTTCAATGCAACCGATTTTTTACAGAGGGAAAATGCCGTTTATAATATTATGAAAACTGTTAGTGATGTAGCCAGAAAAGTCAGCGATGTTAGCAGACTAAAACATTCCATTAATTATGAAAGACTAAGATAAAATATCGTTTGTTAGAACTGATAGGTGCGAAATGTGGGAAAAATTGATTCTATTTTAAGAAAAGTTATCGACCACTGTTATTTAATAGAATAATCTCGAGCGGCCCTTGTTCAAATTGTAACTTAAACAGAAAAAAAATCGTATATTCTCCCAGTATTTATTCACAATTTTTCTAATTAAGATTCCCATTTCATCGCGTTTCAAAAAATATGTCTCTCAGATTTGCCGATTCGTGTAAATTTATAAAGTTTAGCTTAGAGCGATTGACTAATGATTTTCTAAGATAAATCCGTTCATGTAAGACATGTGTTAAAGTTTGCGATATTGAATTTATTAAACCTAACCCCCTATGAATATACAGATTCATGGAAGGGATTGAATGAAACATGTTCAACTCCGAAAGAAAAGCTTTTTCAGTAATCTTACAGATTTTCATATCACTGATCTGGATCATGAAGTTGTTTATTGCAACTTTGTCATGACCGTCGCCCTAATATATAGAACCATATAGCTGTTAATGTCATAAACATACTGCTGAGATTTATTACAGATCGTGACGAAGTACTTTTACTCGTCATATATTTTCCGAAATCGTTTACGTTCATCTGTCGGCTTTTTACAATTGCTCAGATTAACAGCTCATCCTTGTCTTTAGTTCTGCCTACATTAACATCGATATCACTCTCTAAGGTTTTGTCAATGCGCATCCAACTGTGGCGGAGCATGTTCAACATGTATATTAGTATTTATGAACAATAAATACTAATATGAACGTATTTCTTCTTTCATAATTCCGAATTCTCGCAGTTCTTCAACAATCGAGATTATTTTGTTCTAATGACCTGTATGACCGGCGTCTTCTGAATCTATCAACAATTTCAACCTCTTGCACAGTTTGTTTGGGTCAGCAAAATAAATTTAATCATTTTTCACTGTCTTATCAAAAACCATTGGCTTCTTTATCATTCTACCGGTTTTTATCTGCGTTAGAAATAGCTTCCTTGTTATTTCTATATTTATATTTCGGACCAACATTCGATTTTAAACTGCCTGTGTTCTATGAACTATAGTTCATAAGCATAAATGTTTGTTCTCTATGAGATCTTTGACGGCGAATATATCCGAACTCGGTTCTTTCTTAAAGAACAACTCGTATAATTCGCGTGTACCTTCGAATCTTGTATTTCCTTCAAAAATTCCATTTTCTTGGTTTAAATGAACCGATTTGTCTCCGATTTACAAATAATCACGATCAAAATGGATCCCGTTAACATTATAGGTCTTATTTTTATTCATACTTATGGTATCGAGCATAAACTCTCCAGATAATTCACCTTAGAATTTATTATTAATTTATGCCCCGGATTGTAGCTTTCCTGTCAGTGTTGCAAACATCCGTGTACGTAACAGTTGAACTGTATTTTTCCTATGAGGATAAACCTTTTATTAGGTGTAAGAAATTCTGTAACAAAAATATCGAAGATAAATTGGTTCCAGGCCATTGTCTTCAAGCTTTCTTTATCAATGACTAAAAAGTCGTTCATATTTTTTTTTTTTTGCTTAATCAGATAAATTGTTAAACTAATTAAACCTCACATTACCTAACATTACGCGGAAGTAAGTTGGTGTGTCTTCGTTTCATATCAACTTGGAATCCGTCGCCAATAAAATTATCGAAATTAGTACGATCGACCCATCTTGTTGCTCCTTAACTTCAATTTAAAAAATGATAAATTTGTACCAACCCTCTTGCTTACAAACATCTTCTTTACTCATGAATCGTGACTCTTATCTTACAACTTCCTTTGAACAATTCTTCTAATATTTTATTCGAACATTTGTTTCCTTTACGTTTTAAAATTTTTTTAATAAAATCGTCACCGAATTTTGTTTTGGTCGGCTAATTGATATAGAATGTACCTTTTTGCAGTTTCACCGTTCCCATCCGCTAAAACACGTGACCGAAACAGTTTTATTTCACGGCATGAATTGAAATCATTTCTGGACCAAACTGGACTAAGTTTGGTAATCCTTTAAAAAACACCACCTTTTTTTTTGTTTACTCTGCCTCCCGGAACAGACCACCGATTATGCATGAACACGGTTTCGAGAAGTGCCTTCGCCTCTTGCCGCCAGATGAGGAAAGTGCCCGACTATACCGTTCCCGTCCTCCATCACCCAGCAACCGGGATTCGGTACTTTGTGCTCCGCCTCTAACGGGGACACCCCCGAAGAGACGGCCCCGCCGAGATTCAGTCTTTTAGCGTTATTTCCTTCTATGAATTTTTAAAGTAATGTTACGGTTTTTTCTTCTAATAATATAACAACTTTTTCTATAAATAATTTTTAGATGATGAAAGGAATATTTCCGTGTTATCTTCTCACTAATCACGCTGTAATCGCGCAATGAATCTTACAAAAAATTAAATGAAATATAATATGTGAAATACAGTTATAAATACAATACTTTTCTTTAAAAAATAAAAAATCTGTATCAGTTTACGGATTCTTTTACGAATTATTTTTTACAATTTTTAAAGTAGTATTATGATTTCTTCTACTAGGAACATAAATTTTTCTCTAAAGATGTTGATGAAAAAAATATTTTGTCATCATCTTCCTCATACCCGTCCGCCCCGACATCAAAATCGACTATTAAACCATCCCGACCAATCGCAAAAGCTATGTTAATATCCGCTGATTTTACAATATAAATGTAGTACAATTGCGTCTTCGATCGATGTTAAATAATCGATATACCCCTTCGGAAACCCTGCATTCACAATACTAATTAACTGAATGATATTCTTAATCGGACCTTAAGGAACAAAAGTTGTAAGGCACACGAAATCGTCTTCACCGTCCAAACACATCCATACCGACTGATACGTAGTTATTATAAAATATTCGTTATATAGAGCTGAAAGCGACAGGATCTTTGAAATAATTAATACTAAACATAATTTAGAGAAAGTAAGGATGATCTAACGGTTAGAAGCGTTAACAATGTTGTATTCTTTACGTCCGGTTCGAAACTGTTAGATCCATTCTTACTTTTTTACATTTAAAAATATTTTTTAAACTACCCGCGATCCCCTGATGACGTAAAGCTACAAGCGAAAGGATCTTTGAAATAACCAATATTAAACATTATTAAGAGGAAATAAGGTTTGTCTATTGTGTAAAATGTTAAAAATGTATTTATCTATTTTACGCGCAAATCTAATAAACAACCCTTTCTTTTTTACATGGATTTTCTAAACATTTAAAACAATAATAATAATTTTGTTTTAAAACATTTTAAAGTACAATTAAATTAAAAAAAAAAAGCTGACAATTTTTTAGGTCTTTCCCATCACGCGGCCTTTTCTGATGCATAGGTTACACATATAACTTATATTTATAACTTCATTTAAATATAATATTTTTTTATTTAATTCAATGATTCTAACTAAAGCGCGCGCGCATACCGCTAAAATAGGAGCGCTACTCTAGCGCTCCTTAGGGTGACAGAGGTACTATTGAAGCAGTATACCCATTTAGCCACTAGTTTAGAATATTTTGTGGGGTGAGAATGCGATTTTGAAAACATTTTTTGTGCAAATATTATTTTTTAATTAACAAATGTGCCTAATTAAAATAAGTTCTTAGGCTAAATTTCAAGATACTGAAGGTGACCTTGCTCTACAGCTTCACACCCTTGACTTTTTAAATGTAATGGTATCAATGGCTCATATACAGACGTAATCTTACCAAGTTTGGTAAAAATCAGTTCAGTAGTTCTAGAGATATAAAGTATGAGATACCGAACACACACACATACATACGAACAACCCGAAAATTTCCATCCGGTTTTTTAATTTTTTGGCGTTTCTTAGGTGTCAAACATCAAGATCCGGTGAAAACCGCTTATTCCCAAATTGGACAGATTACAATACTTTTCTTTCTATAGATACAGCTGTGCTATAGCGCTAGACGGAAAAGTAAAAATATATTTAATTCGTGTGTGTATGTGTGTGTTTGTATGTTATTCACTACAGTTAATATAGTAACAATTATATATAATAATATTATTAAAAAATAGGAATATTTCATAAGTAGGTAGGATTGGTCTACAGCTTTTATTGCCGTCTGCTAAGGCGGTAACATTAATAAATAATATAGAAAATTTATATCAAATAAAACAAACGTATTTAAGTTTTGTGTGTGAATGTGTGTGTGTGTGTGTGTGTGTGTGTGTGTGTATGTGTTGTGTGTTTGAATGTGTGAAAATAAGTAAGCCCCTGATGACGTAGGTCTATCACTTTCTTTTTAAAATACCCCCACGCGTTCACAAGTTATTCGTGTTGTTTTGGAATTGCTCTCCTTTGGGGCGCCCCACCTCCTGTTTTCGATCCGCTTTGGGAACCTGAACGAAACGCCGTTTGAATTTTCAAATACCCCACCCATCACGAGATATTCAATTTCTTGGAAATTAACGTCATAGACGTATCTTATCTTTAAATACGTTCAATCTCTTGAAAATAAACGCTTTAAAATTAAGAATATTTTCTTATCTTTTAAAAAATTGTCCTGTGTCTTCTGTGTTCCAGAATGTCGAAAGATTCTAGGTTAGGAAAATTTTCTATGATGTTTCTTATCTTTTAAAACATATTCAATTTCATAAGATTAAGACAACTTTCTTAAGAAAATTTTCTTACCTTTTAAAACGTTTAGGTTTTTGGATATGGTGTCCGGCGGGGGTCCAATAGGATCGTCGCCGCTGGATGCTACCGAGGGACGCCGGAAGCCTATACAGAAGGACAACACCCGGAGTACCTGAAGGCAGGCGTGGTGACGATGTATACCTCACTAGCTGGTTCCGCTACCGTGAGAGAGGAAGGGTTTTTAGTGGCTCCCCACCTTTCGCGGAAAACCCCACACACCCAGCGGTACGGGCCGCTCGGTTTGTGAAAATCTGGCAGCAGATTTTCTCTCCTCCAACGCAAAAAAAAAGGTTCTTGGATATGAACCTCTTAAAACAATTTTTCTTGAAAATGAACATCTTAGGACTGTCAGAATGTCCATATCACTTTCCTAATTAGCATCTGAATGTCTTGCCTGAAGATGATTTTCCCAGAATACCCAATCGTTTACAACTAGTGTAGAGTTTATGTATTATTCGAGAACTTTAAAATAAAATTACTAACTTTTCTGATTTTAATGACTTCAACAGGAAATCAAGAATGTTTAATCCGAAGGTAAATTACATTCTACTTTATTTTTTGGTTATATTTCAAAATGTTATTTATGTTTTCTTCATAAACTTTTTTCTATTTTAACGTACTTTTTCTAGTCTTTTTTACAAATTTTTTTAACGATAGTCTTGTAAATAAGATAATATTCATTGAAACGATTAAGAAGGCATTTCTAGAAACACTTACTGGCTTTTTCTTAAGTTAAAATTATTCTCGATTTTAAAATTTATTTATTGTGAACTTTTTATAGCTATAACTAAACAGTTCGTTAATTAAACTTAAAAATTTTATAGAAAAGATAATGAGAGCTTACTATGCTCTATCCTGTTTTAAAAATTATTTGGATTCTAAAATATCATAATATCTTTTGAGAAAAATATATTTGTAAGTAAAAAAAATTACAGGATGTTGGAAGACTGGTTTAATTAAAATTTGAAGTTGTTACGTTTGCTCGTTAAGGATCAAAGAGAGTTCATGGAACACCAACAGATGTCTGTAGAAGACACTTATCCCGGAACATCATTTATCACACTGTTGATTCAAACTGCGGTTTTACAGTACGATCTCGGGTCTTTCTGTTCTATACAGTAACGAGCGTAAAATATTCCAGCAACGCCAGCGGATCAGCGAAGGAAAGGGGACAAGTTACCATATTTTAATCATTAGGAATTACTTCAAAATTTTAAAGCTCTATATACTCCTATATTGAAACTTTACAGAAAATTAACATTTTCGTAATTAAAATTAACACAAGCATGTAGAAAATAATGAACCTTCCACAGAGTAATAAGTATCATGTAGGATACACTTGATTTCTTTTTTTAAATTTAGTCTTCGCTACGAAATTTTATTCAAAATGTCTTTAATATTAATATTATTAATTACTTTTGTATTAAGTTTATATGTACCTTATTTCACAGTTTCTTTATTATAAAAATAGTTCCAATTTTAATTCGGTTTTATTTTGTTTGGGTGACCTTTCTTAACCTTTCTGGTAATTCAATCATGAGAATTAAAACGTTTACAGTAACAAAACCAAACTCATAAGTTTGCAATAAATTTGTGCCTAAGCTTTTATATATATATATATATATATATATATATATATATATATATATGAATATGAATGAGCTACCATTCACTTGCAAGTTTTGTTGTATATTAAAACGCTTAATGTATTTCTAAACACCTGGTGATTATTGACAACTATATTACTGAACTGATGATATTTCATGTTATTTCAAACCCTCAAGAAAATACTTTGAATATACTTTGAAATAATATAATTAGTAAAAATTGGTCTAATTTTTTGAAGAAGGTTCTTATTTTTGAAAGAAATTTAGTTATTGGTGTGCTAAAGTTAAAGAAAAAAAATTTTTTATCTCAAAACTTCTGCCAAAAGTTGCAAGAAAAAGAAATCAGAAGAAACCTTGCTAAACTTTTATTTAAAGCTGGTATACCTCTCCAAGAACAGAATTAATAATAATCGGTTATGAACCTTCTAATGTTTGAAGTGTTAATAAACTTTTTTTTTTTGTCTTCAGTCATTTGACTGGTTTGATGCAGCTCTCCAAGATTCCCTATCTAGTGCTAGTCGTTTCATTTCAGTATACCCTCTACATCCTACATCCCTAACAATTTGTTTTACATATTCCAAACGTGGCCTGCCTACACAATTTTTCCCTTCTACCTGTCCTTCCAATATTAAAGCGACTATTCCAGGATGCCTTAGTATGTGGCCTATAAGTCTGTCTCTTCTTTTAACTATATTTTTCCAAATGCTTCTTTCTTCATCTATTTGCCGTAATACCTATTCATTAGTCACTTTATCCACCCATCTGATTTTAACATTCTCCTATACCACCACTTTTCAAAAGCTTCTAACCTTTTCTTCTCAGATACTCCGATTGTCCAAGTTTCACGTCCATGTAAAGCGACACTCCAAACATACACTTTCAAAAATCTTTTCCTGACATTTAAATTCATTTTTGATGTAAACAAATTATATTTCTTACTGAAGGCTCGTTTCGCTTGTGCTATTCGGCATTTTATATCGCTCCTGCTTCATCCATCTTTAGTAATTCTACTTCCCAAATAACAAAATTCTTCTGCCTCCATAATCTTTTCTCCTCCTATTTTCACATTCAATGGTCCATCTTTGTTATATCTATTACATTTCATTACTTTTGTTTTGTTCTTGTTTATTTTCATGCGATAGTTCTTGCTGAGGACATCATCTATGCCATTCATTGTTTCTTCTAAATCCTTTTTACTATCGGCTAGAATTACTATATCATCAGCAAATCGTAGCATCTTTATCTTCACCTTGTACTGTTACTCCGAATCTAAATTGTTCTTTAACATCATTAACTGCTAGTTCCATGTACAGATTAAAAAGTAACGGGGATAGGGAACATCCTAGTCGGATTCCCTTTCTTATAACGGCTTCTTTCTTAAGTTCTTCGATTATTACTGTTGCTGTTTGGTTCCTGTACATGTTAGCAATTGTTCATCTATCGCTGTATTTGAACCCTAATTATTTTTAAATGCTGGACATTTTATTCCAGTCTACGTTATCGAATGCCTTTTCTAGGTCTATAAACGCCAAGTATGTTGGTTTGTTTTTCTTTAATCTTTCATCTACTATTAATCTGAGGCCTAAAATTGCTTCCCTTTTCCCTATACTTTTCCTGAAACCAAATTGGTCGTCTCCTAACACTTCTTCCACTATTCTCTCAATTCTTCTGTATAGAATTCTAGTTAAGATTTTTTATGCATGACTAGTTAAACTAATTGTTCTGTATTCTTTACATTTACCTGGCCCTGCTTTCTTTGGTATCATGATGATAACACTTTTTTTGAAGTCTGACGGAACTTCCCCTTTTTCATAAATATTACACACCAGTTTGTATAATCTATCAATCGCTTCCTCACCCGCACTGCGCAGTAATTCTACAGGTATTCCGTCTATTTCAGGAGACTTTCTGCCATTTACATCTTTTAATACTCTCTTAACTTCAGATCTCAGTATTGTTTCTCCCATTTCATCCTCCTCAACTTCCTCTTCTTCCTCTATAACACCATTTTCTAATTCATTTACTCCGTATAACTCTTCAATATATTGCACCCATCTAACGACTTTACCTTTCGAATTATATATCGGTGTACCATCTTTGTTTAACACATTATTAGATTTTAATTTATGTACCCCAAAATTTTCCTTAAGTTTCCTGTATGCTCCGTCTATTTTACTAATGTTCATTTCTCTTTCCACTTCTGAACACTTTTATTTAATCCACTCTTCTTTCGCCAGTTTGCACTTCCTGTTTATAGAATTTCTTAATTGCCGATAGTTCCTTTTACTTTCTTCATCACTAGCATTCTTATATTTTCTACGTTCATCCATCAGCTGCAATATATCGTCTGAAACCCAAGGTTTTCTACCAGTTCTCTTTATTCCGCCTAAGTTTGCTTCTGCTGATTTAAGAATTTCCTTTTTAACATTCTCCCATTCTTGTTCTACATTTTCTACCTTATCTTTTTTACTCAGACCTCTTGCCATGTCCTCCTCAAAAATCTTCTTTACCTCCTCTTCCTCAAGCTTCTCTAAATTCCACCGATTCATCTGACACCTTTTCTTCAGGTTTATAAACCCCAATCTACATTTCATTATCACCAAATTATGGTCGCTATCAATGTCTGCTCAAGGGTAAGTTTTGCAGTCAACGAGTTGATTTCTAAATCTTTGCTTAACCATGATATAATCTATCTGATACCTTGCAGTATCGCCTGGCTTTTTCCAAGTTTATATTCTTCTATTATGATTTTTAAATTGGGTGTTGCCAATTACTAAATTATACTTCGTGCAAAACTCTATAAGTCGTTCCCCTTTTTCATTCCTTTTGCCCAGCCCGTATTCACCCATTATATTTCCTTCCTTGCCTTTTCCAATGCTTGCATTCAAATCTCCAACTATTATTAAATTTTCATCTCCTTTTACGTGTTTAATTGTTTCATCAATCTCTTCGTATACACACTCTACCTCATCATCATCATGGGCGCTTGTAGGCATATAGACATTAACAATCGTTGTCGGTTTAGGTTTTGATTTTATCCTTATTACAATGACTCTATCGCTATGCGTCTTGAAATAATCCACTCTCCTCCCTATCTTCTTGTTCATGTTAATAAACTATTAAATAAAAAAGAAATTTTATTATTAAAAAAATATATATATTTGAATTTATGTGTGGTGACTTCAGTGTTTCTGAAGTCGGATAGCTTAAGGCAGGTGCAGGTCAACTATGAAGGCGACACGGCTACTTAAATTCACACTGCAGTAATTTTTTTTTAATAAACCAAAAATTACACTAAATCTAATACATTTTAATTATTTCCTTTTTATTTTCTTCAGCAAAAACGTACTGCTCTATCACTATTAACGAGAACTAACTGGCGTCTGAACTAAGTTGCCGCTAATCTACCCGGTATTGCATACAAAACTGACTTAATTTCATCAAAACATAAGGAATTCAATCATTGCATTTTATTGGTTCTTTTCAATAGCTAAATATTTACCCATTTTATTTAAATCCACCTACACTACAGCTCGGTTGTACTGATGTTAAATTATGTAAATAATGTTTCATATAATCGACTTCCATTTATATGCACTCCTATAATAGTGAATATCTTTTCAATAGCCGAACCCTTTTGAAAAATCTAACCGAAACCCTTTTATAATTATGATCGCTTGACATCATAATTTTATTATCATTTCTTTTACAAAATATACGTGTACAATTTTTAAAGGGATATATATTCCTTTCAATTTTTTCCACGTTATTAAACTGATATTAAATGCATTATATTGTTATACTAACGGTAAATAGATTTGTAACAGTAAGATTTACTTATTATTTATAAATAAGCACAACAGATAAAATTCGTACCTTCTCCAATGTAATAAGATATAAACTTCTTAAATAACAGAATAACCATTCATTTATAAGGCCTTATTCCTTTATTACTATTTTTAATAATTTTTATTATCAGTTATTTATCATTCCTTTCCAGATAAACGCACTTAAGAAAGGTTTATTGCATAATGGGTAATATAATTTTTTGTTTAAAATTTTGGCCAGTTAAATATATCTCTGTTTATATTTCTTAATTACTGAAATTATTAAATTTAAAATAAATTATTCAATCCTTATTATCTATCGCTGGCTAGTTCAACATTGTGATAAAAGAGTAATCACATTTATTATTTACACAGGATGATATTAAAGTATGGAAACGGCTTTATATTTGAAATATGAAGGTCACTAGGAAGTAGAAAAAAAATCACATCTGTATAGTTACAAAATTACTACTTTGTAATGTGTTTAATATGTTTGTACGCCATTTTGGATCTACCATATTAAATCAAACTTTTATTTTAATTAGGAAGGTGTATATGTGACAGATGATCTTAACGTAATATATTATGAGTAAAACGTTAATAAAATCCGTTTCTCGGTAAATGTCTTATTTTTTAGTAATAACGATTCATATTACAAAAATCGAAAACTTGCGGTAGTAAGAAAACTAGGTAAAACGCTGCTGTAGTAACTTTTTTATTTTGCATCGCCTTCAGAATTATATCCAGTAACAAATCTTGAACAGTTACTATTGGAATTAATGGCCCAAACGCTAATATTAACGGCCTTCCAATAATATATGACACTAATAATAATAATAATACTAATACACACTAACTAATAATTTGGTTAAATATTTTCAGATATTGAATACAATAAATTTTAAACGCACGCACACCATTCCGCAAGAAAAGTTTAAAATTCCTCCCCTCTATAGCTTGAATTACGTTGTTTAGGATCAAAAATATTTGACAAAATTTTAAAATTAAACATTATTATAATTAAGGTAAATAATATCAGTTGATCTAGCCATTTAATTTACAGTAGAGTTGTAAATTATTAGTTACCACATGTCCACCTTCCTATTTACAAAAAAATTTTGATTCAGTAAGGCGGAAACAGTATGCGGACAAAAATTTCAAACACGTCATTATGTAGCAATTTTACCCACGTAAACCCGTACTTGTTTCTACCTCCTTGTAACCCTCAGTTTTAAAACATGAACCTCTTTCCGTACTTACTACCACCTTATATATATGTATGTGTTTTTTATACTTTCTTTATAAATGTATATATGTTATGTTACGAGATACTTGAAATATACTTCACGTGAAAGTAACAAAATTATTTTTTTTTTTCGTAAGAACAAAATAAGGCACGAGAACTTTCAAAGACAACCACTAAAATTTAATCAAATTATAGTCAAAATTTAATAACATAATATATATTTATATATTAATTTGTTTTATAAGTTGGATGGCGATTGAATTTAATTGATACTTGAGGAATTTGAAAGATTAATCAGCACTATTTTAGTATTGTATTTTTATACAACATTAAAATACTATTGTTGCATAATACTTATGCCTGTTAGTATTAATTAGCTCGTAAAAAACTACCAGAAACATTCTTAAATAATTTAAAACTTTTTCACTCACAGTGCGAAGCTTTGTAAATATTTAAAACTTCCCTAAAGGCTTGATTGATATTTACAAGCATCCAACAAGATAAGATGAATTCCTTTAGGAAACACGGATGTTGCACTTAATCTGAGTTCATTGAAAATTGCTTGAAGTGTTGATTTATGTACATAAGTAGTATTGCTTGTTTAACTTTAACTCGACTCAAAAATAGTCTTCAACTAAACATCATTTTTAATTCAATATGAACTCATGAGCATGTCATCTACCCGTTTTTAAATGAGAAGTTATAACTGTACTATTTACAATGTTTTACGTTTTATTTTTTCTTGTTTCATAATTTTCCGTTTCAGAAATAAAGAATAATTCGCATTTGATTTTCATATAAAAAGAATATAAAAGTTATAAAAAGATATAAAAAGTTTTGATTTTAGGAAATCTCTGACGAAAATTCCATAATACGTTTCGTACTTACGGGTCGGGTCCATCAGTAAAATAAATACGTATATAAAATTGAACATTTGAATTATTTTATACATATTAACATATAAAATTTTATTAAGTTGATTAAAAATGTTTCTGTTACTGATTTCCTTTTTATTGAATCCATAGCGCACTTTTAATAACAAAATATTATTTTTATACCAGATTTAAATTTATTTTTAAACGTAAATTAGGAATCTTGAATAATTTAAATTAAAGCCGGTCATTTTTTTTTTTAATTTTACTTATTCATTAAATATATTTTCATTATTGTTGTTTATTTTTTTATTTTCTAAAGGGTGAAGGAAAATTTGCCGTTACTGATTTCTGAAATAGTTTTTCTCCATACTATTAAGAAAGTATTTATTTTCCTTAAAACGATCAGTGCGATTGTATTTTTGTTATTATTTTCGAATTCTCTCTCACTAAATGAAGACGTTAAGCAAATAACTCAACTTTCCTTTCGGTTCTTCTTGTTGCTCCAATAAGTTTTCATTCTTTCCGAGAAAGCTTGTTTACGCTTTTCGGACCACTTTGGTTTATACTGTTTTTGTTTTGGTTGTTCTGATGTAACTTCCCAATTGTTTACTTTGTATCTGAAGGTGTCTCTTTCTAAAATGTCTGTTGGACTTATGTTGGCGTTTTTTTAGGTCCTTTCGAAGTTTGTCAATCCAAGATGTTGAGTTCTTGAGCGAGTTCTACATATTCTATTGCCCTTTTTGTCAATCGATTTCTGGTAGTTTATTGAGATGACCAAAGAATTTCATTCGTCTTTTCTTAATGTCAGTTTCGTTGTTTGAATACTTTTCTTTTGTTTTGACTGATTGTAGTCTGCAACCATCTTGGGTATATTTTGCTCCTAAGATTTACCGAATGATCTTCCTTTCTACTTTTTTAATTTCTTCAAGTTCATGTTTTCTGTTAAGTGTCAAAGTTTTACTGGCGTAAAGGACTGCTGGTTTTATAACTGTGTTGTAATGCCGGAGTTTAGTCAGTCTTGACATATATTTTTTGTTATAGATGTTGTGAACTAACCCTAGTACTTTTTTTACTTTTTGGAGACGATTTTGTTGTGAGATTTTTTCAAGGCCTGTTGGTTCGATGAATTCCCCGAGGTATTTAAAGTATAGGACACTATCAGTTTTACCGTATTTTGTTTTATAATAAACATTTTTGTTTATTTTATGAATATATGATGGTAAATGTGAAAGCATTTTCTCGAAGGTTCTATTGTCATTTCTTAGTACAATTTTTACAATCTCGCTCTCTGTATTCTACTTATAGATAATGCAAATGTTGCATTTATTATCTACATATTTTTCTCAGATAAAACAGTGATTGTTTAGTGACAAACTTATTAAAATAACCATGTTTCCATGGTGATTGTGTGTAAATGAATATCTTATTCTCTTATTACCTCTTTAAAATAAATGGCAATAAGGTTAACAAAAATATATATTGAATTATGGATTTTAATCCTAATTAATATCCAGTTTTCTGTGTTATAGACTCAGATAATTTAAAAAATCGTTCATTAATGAAAAAATTATTCATACATTAAACTTTGGTTTAGAATATTTAAATGAAAGATCAAAAATTGTGTTGAGAGTACAATAGAATGTTGTTAGTGAAAATATAAATAAAAAATAAAAATGAATACATTTTAATTGCGAATACCTCCCCCATATAGAATATTTCTATTATTTAATTATTGAATATTCTACATAAATTTCCATAAAATAATACTCTTCTTATTATTTAAAAAAATTCAATTTACAAGTATTTTCTTTTGTGAATATTAGAGTACATGTTTGTTTTTCAGATTTTTATTTTTTCAGAATATAATTCATAAATTCGTCGATTCAGAGTAACATTTATTTTTCGAATGAAAAATGAAAAATATTTATTTTATCATATTTGTTTTATAATAAAAGAGGAACATTGTTCGTAATAACATTACTATCTTTCTTTAAACAGAACATTCAACCCGAAAAACTGAAGCAACATATTTTTTATTTTAGTCTGTATTCTTAGTCAGTCAAATTCTAGTCAACTATACTTTTTAATATTTAACTACTTAGATTTCTATTATATTCTTTAGTTAAATTTGTAGAGTTTAACGTAATTTACATTTCTTTAAATTTATACAACTCTTTGTAAATTTTAATTTTGTGAAACTTGATGAAGAGTCCAAGAGAGATATTCTTTCATAAAAATTTTATGAATAAATAATGCTTATAATATAATGCTTATATGCTTATAATGCTTATTCATAAATAAGCATTCTGTTTATAATAATATTATTTATTATTTTTAGAAAATATGACGGGAATAGTACCTAATATACTCCGGAAAAAAGTTATATCTCTTCCCATCCTAAAATTAAAGGTGGGTTTCTAAAATTTTATGAGGTTTATTAGTTGAAAAGCTTTGAGATAACTTATTTCTTCCCAGTGACAGTTCTGTGACAGGATTTAAAGGTTGATTAAATTTGATAAATAGTAATTTTTAAACGTACCTTATGAATATATTTTTGTACAATCTGGGTCTTTGGTGGTCTGGAAAGTCCAGATCAACAGTTTATAATAACAGTTTTGATTCAATTTATTTTTAAGAAGTTGCTATAAAGAGATGATTTTAAAATGTTTTCCTCAATTAAAAAGGCAATGTTTCAAAATGATCTCATAAACAATCTGAGAAACTTGTAAACATTTTAATGTTATTTTTGTCATAAGTTGTTATTTGATTATTTAATTTTTTTATCGTTAATTTTGTGAATATTTTGTGGTTTCACGGTAAAACTTAAGTAATACGTTTTTGTAATTGTTTTTTTCAATTGAACAAACTGAAATCTTATTCTTTACAAATTACAAAATATAAACATAAAATTATTCATTTTACTGACAAATTAATTATGATTTAGATTATTAAATCTTATGTCTCTCTTCTGTCTCTTATGTCTACAATTAATTTTAATCTAGTTTCTCATTTATTAGAGACATAAAATTAATTTAAATTAAGTTGAAAATTAAGATCTAGATTTAAAACGATTGTTTATTCTTTTTGTTTATTCTAAGAAAAGTCATGAAATTAGTAATTTAAACTGCGTATAACCAACTTTCAACATAAACTAACTAGCTTCACAATGTTGTTCCGTTATTATCTATGCAGTCTACATATCAAATCAAAGTGAAATAACGTCTTCTACGAAATAAGATATTACTTCCAAAATTTTCTTATTAACCATGAATTTCAGGCAGTTTAACTCGAAATGCAACCAATATGAATTTACTTGGCTTTTCGGAAAATCTTGCATCTGCAAAGTAAGTATCTGTAATGGATCTGTAATGTAGCATACTTTAATTTTTATTTTTCAGTCTTTTTCAGTTACTTAGTTTATAAGAATTAAACTAAATAAATAGTTTATTATACTTTAAAAAATAAAACGATATAAGAAAAGCGAAACACAAGCAAGGTAGTAAAAAAAAGTTATAGTTTTGTTACTTCTGTCCTTACCTTAATTAAATCTGTCATATTTAAAATTTTTCTTATATTTTTTAAACATTTATGAATTTAATTTTTAACAGTAAATAAACATTTTTAAAACTGCTATTTTTAATTAAAATTATGAAACAATTTTTACATATTTTTTTGCACCCAGTCTTCTAAATTAATTCTTAATTTATTTGGTAATTGAATTTTAAGAAAATTGTAAATTTTTACACTTTTAAAGACTCTTACATCTTCTCATGAATTACGTTCACATAAATGCAGTATCTAATTGTTTTACATTCGCGGGAAGATAAAGAAATTATGTTTTTTTTTCTACAGGTTGAAAATAAATTGTTTCGTATCCAACATCATACGAACTTTTCTTATTATTTTAATTTTAGGAGTTCACTTATGAAGTTAAGGTAGAAATTTCCTTAAAGCTATGTTATTTATATTTTTTCTATTTAGCTGCCACAATAAATTGTGTTTCATTCAGCTATAGTTCAGTGTTTTTTTAGTCAGTAAACCGGGAAGGTATATTAATTTTTAGGTTATGCATCAATCAGCTGGTAACGTCTTAAAAAGTTAGTTTCTACTCTCCCAAACACAGGCGTTACCCGGTGTACTGACTAAAAAAACTGAACTACAGCCGAATGAAATACAGTTTATTGTGAGAAGTATATATATATATATATATATATATATATATATATATATACATATATATAAAATAGCTTATATGTTTCGCTTTTTGTTATATCATTATACTTTTTATAGTATGATTAAATTTTTATTCAGTATTACACTTGTTTTTTACTACGTTAGTTAGACAGTTTTTAACATCTGCCACTCTTACAGGGAATGCATCCAAATCATCGCAGACTGTTGCCTTTCTGGCAGCTTCGTCTGCGTTCTCATTACCTGTAATACCAGCATGCCCTGGAGTACATACAAATACGCATCGCTGTCCTCGTTGATTTAAAACGTGTAAAATGGACAGGATGTTTGAAATTAGGACATCCTTAATGTTTTTGTTCCGAATTGCAACAAGTGCACTTAGAGAATCGGAACAAATTAGCACTCTCTATACGCAATAATGTTCTGTGAAGCGAAGAGCTTGCTGAATGGCAGTAAGTTTTGCCAAATAAACACTGGCCATATCTGGCAGTTTCCAACAATGGGCTTCTCCATTTACATATATGGAGCATCCAACACCATGTTCGGTTTTAGAACCGTCAGTATAAATTCTAATATGTTCTTCGTAACTACTGACGGTTGCCAAAAATTCCTCTTGGATGATCACTGCTGGCTTCTTTTTTATTTCTCCCTGAGAGAGATCCAACCTTGTATTTACCGCTGGCAAAAGCCATGGCGGTATTTTTCTTGTAGAAATTGATAATGTATCTGGAAAGGCAATTTCGTATTTACTTCTTAATTCGTGGTACCTAATTCCGGCTGGTCTGGAATAGGTAGCACGACGTTCATATACTGCAGCCATAGGATGGTTATTGAAAAGTTTATTATATATATGGGCAGGAAAAGCCCATACGTTTGCTGCATATCTTAATAAAAGGATCTCTCTTCTATAATGTAGTGGCATTATTCCGGCTTCGGACCTCAGACTAGCCACCGGTCTTGTGCGGAAAGCGCCTGTCGCATATCTTATTCCGCTATTATGAATTACGTCTAACTTTCTTAAATGCGACTTCCTAGCGGATGAATATACAATACATCCGTAGCCTAGTTTTGATTGAACCAATGCCTTATACAATCTCGATAAAATTTCTTTATCTGAGCCCCAATTTAAGTTCGATAAAAATTTTGTAATGTTTAGGGCTTTTTTGCATCTAACAGTCAAGTCCTGTATGTGTAATTCCCACGAAAGGGATTTATCCAATACCAGTCCTAGAAATCTCACGTTATCCTTATATTGTATTGGATTATCGCCAATTGACAACGTAGGACTTTGATGAGGAATTCTCTTCCTACATAAGTGTACACAGCACGTATTTTCTGGTGAAAATTGGAATCCATTATTCTTTGCAACTTCATTTAGAGCGTTAATCGTTCATTTCAATTATTATTTCACCATAGCAGTCTTGTTGCTGGCGTACACAATTGCCAAATCATCAACATAGACGCTTCTGCTGATTTCTACTGGAATGGCTAAGATCAATTTATTAATGGTATTGGTAAACAAGGTACCGCTCAACGGCGAACCCTGCAGTATGCCATTTTCCAAGATTCTTTCTGATGAATATTCATTGTTGACACGTAACTGGAAGGTACGGTCATTCATATACTTGCTGAGCAGTACTGGCAGATTGCGACGAATGCCCCAGTCATATATCTGGAGCATTACTCCATAACGCCAGGTCATATCGAAAGCCTTCTGAAGATCAAAGAAGACTCCGACACAATGTTTCCTTGTAATAAAGCTGTTATATATAATATTCTCTAAGTTGATCATTTGATCGGTGGTGGAATGGTACTGTCGAAAACCTGCTTGATATGGTGATATCAGGTTTTCTTTTTCTAAAACCCAGACGAGTCGATTATTAATCATTTTGTCAAATATTTTTCCCATAGCACACGTCAAGGAAATAGGACGGTAGCTATTGGGATCTGTTAAATTTTTATTTTTCTTTGGTACTGGAACAACATGAGCTTTTTTCCACTGCTGCAAGTACATTCCATCCCGCCATATTTGTTTATAAAGTTCTAATAATCTGCGTTTTGCAGTGGTGTTCAGCTGCCTGATCATATTATAATGGATTTCATCCGGACCAGCAGCTGTGTTACCTGCTTTTTCCAACGCTTTCGTGAATTCTTCCATTTTAAATGGTACATTATATGAGTAATTATACTCGGTTCTGCAGTTTAGTAGACCTTCAAGTTCTTCTTTTTTTGTCCGAAAACCTTCTTCGTAGTTGACGGTTTTGCTGGCCTCTGGCCTTCTCGAAGTGATTGGACAATAGCTCTGCGATTTCGTTTGGAGTGTCCTTAATTTCATCTTCATCTTGAAGGCTAGTTATGGGACAAAACCTTTCACGCCCACAAATCGCCTTCACTTTCCTCCAAACGTCTGATGCAGTAGTACTTCTGTCAATGGACGACACGTTGATTGCTGCCAGGATAGTTTCTTATAATCTATCATAAGACGTTTTGCGTACGCCCTTTATTTTTTAAAGGCAATAAGATTTTCTGTAGTAGCAGGTTTTTTAAAGGCGTTATACGCTCTTTTCTTTCTTTTAATAGCTTCACTAATTTCATCGTTCCACCATGGAACGGGTTTCTTCCAGATGTAAGTTTCCCAGATGTTTTGGGAATATTTCTCGATGCCGACTCATGTATCGCATTAGTTATAGCGTCGACATAGTCTCCGATAACTCCAGTTGTTTCAGGGAGTATCGTTCTAGCTGTGAAGCTCGTCCAATCTGCCTTATCAAACAACCATATTTTAGAGTTGGGATTCGTTTTTCTTGTAACATCAGTTACAATTTTCACCGGGATATGATCGCCTTCATGCAAATCGTCTAAAACATGGAAGGTGTACCTCGGTGTTATCGATCCGCTTATAAGAGCAAGATCTATACAGGGCATCGATCCATTTCTGGCATTGAAAAAGGTTCCTGACCCGTCGTTTAAAAGAATAAGTTCAGAATTAATCAGGAACCTTTCCAATTCTCTTCTGCGGTGATCTACTCGATCCGATCCCCAAAGAGAATTATGAGCATTAAAATCACCCACCAGTAAGACAGGTGGGGGAATCTCACAAAGTAGTCGCGCTATGTCATCCTCCTTCCAATCAAAATTCTGTAAGTATATGCTGCAGACTGTGATTTGAAGCGGACGCTTCATTCTAATGGCGACCGCTTGTAGGATTGTATAACAACCGCTTCAGTGGTAGCTCTGGACGATGTTAATATGGCTACTCCACCGCTAACTTTTATATTTTGCGGTTGATCTTGCCGAAATATATCGTATCCTTTTAATTTAAAATTTTCATTTCGGCTGAAAGTCTTTTCTTGCAGACATATACAAATCGGGTCTACATCATATACCAAGCGTTGGAGGTCATGGATGTTTGAAAAACATACATTGATGTTCCATTGTACAATCGCTAATTTTAAATTAAATTATTGTCTGGGTTTGCCTTTCGGCCATCCTTTTTTTCTTTTTTTCTCCATATTGCGAACAGCTTCGTGTTCGCGGAGAACGTCGTCGCCCGTGTAGCTTCCGGTCTCCGAATCGGAGACCATCAATGCCGTCGACGACGACGGGCATTGATCGGCGCCGGTTTCAGGCGCCGATTGAGAGGCGGCAACCTAGCCGATCCCCGACACGGGAGCAGCACCGGTCACCGCCTGTGGAAGGGGGGACACTCGCTCCCCCTATGTGGTTTTTTTGTGGTCTTTGAGGCTTAGAGGCCAGTTGCAGGAGGCTTGGGAGCCTCCATAACGGATTGCGAAGCAATGACTTTCTTCTGATCATCCAATATCTCACTAAGTCGAACTTGAACTTCTGGTTTAACGTCCGTTTTCTTTTGGACAGGAGTAACTTTCTGTTTCGAAGATGTATCTTCAGGAGGTTGTAGAATTATTCTTGACTTAACAGCTTCTTTACTGCTGAAAGGCTTCATTTTATTTTCAATGATCCTTTCAATTAAGCCAGCCAGAGGAGACGCAGGTTTGATAATGATTGCATTCTCATCAACAGCAACTGGAGCAGGAGCAGGAACAGCAGTCGCAGCCTGAGCATAGCTTGTTGTTGCTCTAGGTCACACCACAGACCACAACACCCTTGAAGTGTTGAGCGTGCCGTGGGGATCGACGCGTACAGCAGAATTTCCTATCTTTTGGAGCCCTAGGATCTTCTGAGACTGTGCATCATTCATAGTCTCCACACGAAGTCCAGTAAAGGTTTTTCTTATTTTTTTCACAGGGCCTCCAGCGCATTTAGTTATCTCCCGAGCAATGAGAAAAGGACTCACTCTCGAGAAATTGCCATCCTCCTTTGTAATGACCAGATACTTAGGTTTCGGAACATTACTATTCTTAAAGAAAGCTTTTTGTAAGCTTTTTCTAGCCTCAACATCAATTTTGTTGAACTCCACACTCTTTCTCCGTTTTGCCTCAGGCGAAACAGCCGGTTCTAAACGAGGGTGTTTTCGTGAACCCTCTGCCACGTTTGTTGTTTGATCAGTTTGCATGATCGTAGTAAGGCTAGTAACCCTTCTGTAGTAAGGCTAGCCGCCGGGGTACACCCCCACTCCAGGGCTACCAGCCCTGGAGTTCCGTTCCGGTCCTCCGGCGGAACTGGCATATGTCTTGGCAGAGAGCGGATGCGCAGTCTCTGCACTGAATCCAGGCCCTTACAAACCAAGGTTTTCAGGGCTCCCATGCCCCGAACAACATGGGCACCTTAACTACATGCTTGCCATCGCAGGGGGCATGTGGACAACGAAAGGCCTCCGTTATACCTCTAAATTACTTCGACCGTGGCCGCCACATTGCCAGCTCTAAAGGTGGTATCAATCGATGTCCAATCTTTAAAAGTTTCGTACCTGCAGGTGACCGCGAAATCCCGTCTTGAAATTCAGCCTGTTGATGAAATTCGGCCGAGAAATAGCATATCCGAGAACAACACTCGGAACTCCGTTAGCCATGTAATGTACGTAAGTACATCTGTTGCCGCCCTGGACGTGGAACGTAGATGTTGTGTTCCGGACGAGGGGATTACCTATCTCAGGGCAAGTAGCGATGTTATTTCACTTTGCTTTGAGATGTATACTGCACAGATAATAACGGAACAACATTGTGGAACTAGATAGTTTATGTTGAAAGTTAGTTCAGTTTTAATTTCTAATTTCATGACTTTTCCTCATAATAAACAAGAAGAATAAACAATCATTTTCAATTTTTCTTAAGATGTGTTATTTCTTTTAAATTCTTTTATTACAATGATTATCTGTGACGATTTTATGAGCATAACACATAAAAGTGAGAAAAAATATTTCTTTTCAGTTACGCTATTTTACTTTCCCGCCTCGTATAGTATAAAATTAAAAGAAAGTATTTCTTATCGGAAAAAAACTTTGGTATTTTTGGTATTTCTCGATGTTTTTATATTCCCTTAATTTTAGGTTTATTTCTTATTTACGGCCATGGACTGTGTCTATAAATTACTTATAGTAGTTTAAATCTGTAAATAAAATGAAGTTCCAGAAAGAAAGACCAATACCGTTATGATTGGTAGGCTATATTTGGTAAAGATGATCGGAATACGGCAGGATCTTGTTCTCTTTAGTGGCGTCCCCCTCAATAGTAGATAGAGCTTCAGAGATAAAATTGGAAAAATTTCTCAAAATTTTGTATGCAGACATATGTTGACTTAATACTAATTTTATAAAATATCTATTTTTTAGGATTAATTTAATCTACCATAATTAAATTTTGTTTTGTAGTTTGTGTTTAAATAAGGAAATAAATTCAATAAAATTTATAAAAAATCAAACGCTTAGGTATTGAAGACGTAATGCATCTCAACGATAGTGCTACATCTTGTTTCAACAAATAAATTGAAATATTTTAAAATTATTTTTCTAAATGAGAGAAACGTTACAAATTAAAATGTGAATTATTTATTCGGATTCCAAAAAACATTTCAAGTTGAATGATTGATTTATACAATGTTCACCAGTAAAAACAACTCAACCTCAATGTCAGTTTCATTATATTCCTTTACGTATTATCTAAATAATAAACGAATTTTTATCTATAATCGAGGGATTTTAATAGTGTGCTTTCTGAAAACGCTGGCAAATTTCATCCAAACGTTTTTGAGTGATTGGTTTCCACAGAAATTGAAGTTTTAACAAACAAATGATGAAAATTAATATCAGTAAAGAATTAAAATTGTAATTATCATATCTAACACACAAATAAAGTGTGTTAGATATGATGAGAACTACATTATCAGTTTCACTAATTTTAAGGTAAAATAATTTTGTGAGATATATATATATACAAAAGACAAAATAAAAGTAGGTTACGATAATGTTGAAAATCTATAAGATTTACACTTAAGCTACCATAATTAAATGAAAAATAACGGATTTTATCAGGTAAAATATCTGAAAACAGAAATAAATAATGACAAAACAAGAAATTTAAAAAAATGTTTTTTTTTATTCAGTTCCTGAGGCATATGGCCAAATGATTCAGCATTTCATTTGATTTTATTCAAATTTTAAAATGATTCAATGCTATAAAATGAAAGAATAAAGCAGTCGGATAGAATTTTATTGCACTGAAGGTTTTCTTGTAAATGAATGCAGAACATTGAACCAGTAACTCGGATTCTTTTTAAGTTTATCGAGAAGTTGCGTAGTAGAAAGTATCGTCATAATCATGTATAGCTTGGTTTTAATATTTCTTGTAACAGCAGACATCATTATTTTCTTTTTTCTGTACATTGAACCGGCAACCCCTAATTATGTTATTAATCTATCTGATAATAATTACTATATTTGAAAAATAAACGTACTATGGGCTAAAATTGAATTACTAGAGAATCTAAAATAAATTATTTATGCGACGTACAAGGTTTTCATTTTATTAGTTTAATTATTTATTTAATTTCAAAACATTTAATTAATTCAGGGTGTTTTTATCATTTTAGTCAATGAATTTCATTTTTAATGTATTATTTTTATACTTATTTTATTAAACTTATCAAAATTAAAGTAAAACATTTCTGCACGAGTCACATGTAAGTTATTCATTTAATTACAGTACAAACACTAATTATTATTATAAAACAATTAAGAAAACAAAACACTACAATTCTGAACGATTTTGAGTAAAAAAAAAATTATTATATGCTTATTATTTATGCAAAATAGCATAATTAATAACTTACAAAGTAAGTAAACAATTAATAAAGACTGATAGTGAAGTTAGTGCGAATTTTGAAATCTTGCAAAATTTACGTCAGTACAGGATGTATAACTAGAGGGTAAGTAATATTTCATTAAGATGTACTTTCGGAAAACATGTCATATCAGACGGACCAAAGTCTCCCGTTTCTCAACCTTACTGACGTAGTCTGTTGTAGTTTAGAGTAGTAATGCAGGGATTATATCCACACATCGAGTGGAATTGTTCATTGTTACACAGAGAGGAGCATTTTAAGACGCTCGAAATTCTAGTGTATTTGGTTTGGGGGCTGTTTAATTTGGCGTAAACGTGCATGTATTAAATGTTAAAAGATTGCATTTAAATATTTTTCCTTGGTTTCATTTAATGATTGAAATATTTTATTATTATTTCGGTTCATATTTTTTTATTAATATTTTTATATAATAGGGCACCAACAGCTATGGTCATTAGCCCGGAGCAAATTAGTAGCGTATGAAAAGATGTTATGCCTGACCGGAATTCAAACCCGGGACCTCCGCAGAAATGCCAAGATGCTATCTACTCAGATACAAAGGTCAGAAATAATATTAATTATTTTATAATTTAAAATAATAAAAATAATTACGATTAGTTTTTATTGACAATTTTATTCCTTAAAGTTATGAGCCGTGTAATATACGTGATATAATTATTTCTCTAAATTAAGAACTATTTATTGATTATCATATTTTATTCAAACATTACAGGTAAACCCTTAACTAAAAAAAAAACTAATAACATCAGATGGAGTCGACGAACGCAATACCTACTCTCTCTTTTTCTCTGTTTAGCCTCCGGAACCATCGTAAGGAATTACTTCAGAGGATGAATGAGGATCATATGTAAGAATGTGAATGAAGTGTAGTCTTGCAGTCTCAGGTCGACCACTTCTGAGAAGGGTGTTTAATTGAAACCCAACCACTAAAGCACATCGGTATCCACGACTTAGTATTCAAACCCGTATAACTGTCTTTACTAGAACCTTTGAACTCAGAACTGTCTAAGGTATACCTACTGCACGCTAGCATTGAAACTCCGTGAGTAGAACTACTGGTTTGATTAATAATTAGGGAGAGAATTTTTTTATTAGATGACTATTAACCTACAATATTTTACTATTAATAGCAATTACGCATTATTAACACAGTACCAATAAAATAATATGTATACCGTCCTTAGCCGTCCTTATCAAGAAAATGATTTAAATCAGTTACAATGGGCTAAATTAAGTAGCCACCAAACAAGCAGTTTCTCAGGCCAGTTTTAAATATGCCACTACGTCTCTTCAGCCCTTTTCTTTAAAACAAAGTACTGAAATAAGAATATATTTTAGGTTTACAGCATCAAAAGAAAAGTTATAAATTTTATATTATTTCACGTTTTCAAGATAAATACTAATTGAATTATGACACAGATGAAACAAAATGTAACCAAAGAGTACTAGTTGTTTTACGTTTTCTAGTTAACAATAATAATTAATAACCTCCTTTTATTTCTGCAATAATATCAATTTTCTGTAATAATGATAATGATAATTAATTCTTATACAATGTTTATCTAAATTTAGTTTTTGCGATACTCATTCTATTTAAAAAAAGCTCTAGATTAACTGTAAAAAATCTAGTTCAGTTGAGTATTTTATTACAAATAATTAGTAACGAGGTAGTGTTAATTTTTTCTTATCTTTGTATTTTTTCTTTTGCAGCGGCATGAGAGGTAATATATTTTCAAGATTATCAAAAGAAAATATGCTTACTGGCTTGTGAAATTGTTTGGTACGTTACTGAATTTACACGGAATGAAAAATATGGTGGTCGTGTTATAATTCTTTAAAACACCATGTTAAAAGGGCCGATGTAGCTTTATACATTTAGCTAAGGAAAGTTAAAAATTATCGGGGAAAAAAGAAAATACATGAGTACTGATGAAAAAGAATGATCGTTTCAGTCTCCAAGAAAAATATATACGATTAAAGTAGTAGCTGAAGTTCATAAATTGATAAGTAAGTATGAGAAGTTTACTATAATGAGAGTAACAACAAAAAACATTTTGTTTGTAGTGTAACAACAAAAAACATTTTGCAAAATATTTTATTTTTTCTCTCAAAATTAAAAGGATCGGTATCAGTTTCTCTGATACCGTACATAGCTTAAATATAATCTGCAACGGATCAAGGAATAGTAAAAGTACATATAAAACGCGAATTTCTTATAAAAAAAATTACATTCCGGAAAACTAATAAACTCTTTAACAAAATTGAAAAATTATAGAGATATGAATAATCCAAATGTTGATTCAAATTAACCTGTGTATTGGTGGTCTCGGATGAAACAGAAAGGTTGGGAATACAACGATATAGGATAAGAAATTTCGGTGTAGGAAGGTCAATTATTATAAATGCTGGAGGGGGTTGTATGGGGTATTTACCAAATAAACTGCTGATGTGGAACTTCACATGGAGATTAACATAGTTGAATGGATCGTCAAATCATTATGATTAAAAGCTTCGTAACACTTTTATGAAATGACTAGAAAACCAGTTACTGCATTATCTTCTATCAAATGCATGATACTATCCACTGATAACGCCCTATAACAAAATGTTCAAGCGAATCATCATCCATTTCATAAAAGAGGAAATAGTTACGCAATACAGTGGGATTTAACTTATAACTATCATAAATAGAATGTTACGATAACAGCGATAAAAATATTATGGCTCCAAAGATAAAATAGGATTTTTCAGAAACGAAAAAAAAAAATTTTAATTCAAAAATTGTCAGATTTTGAAATATTTTGGAAGAAGCCGACATACTACCTCCATATCATCCAAACTCAAGCGTAGTTGAGATAATATAGAACGGATCCAATTATAATAATTTATATAATTAATAATAGTCAAAGTCTTATGAAGAATTTTCAAGAAAAAATTAATGTTCTTGCCAAAAAACAAATGGATGAAAAATTATAACAAAATTAAAAATCAGAAAAATTGATTATAACCACAAGAAAAAAAAATTGTAAAAATGTTAACGTTTTGTTATCACGAATACTATTTTCGATGAAAGTACAATTCTGTATACCAAGGTATGTGAAAAAAATGAGTTGGTCAAGTTGGTTATGAAATAGTTATGATATTTTCTTTTAATAGAATCATTTATTACTTAAGTTAATAATGTAAAAGTTAATATATAAAAAATTGCTTACCAACAAATGAATTTGACGCGTTCAAGCGCTTTCGGAATTAATTTCAATCCTCAGGAACTCTCATTGTTTGTTATATTTGTAGAAATAATTAAAACTTCACATGTTAATTGTATGAAAGTTGTGATATTTGCGTAATTGTAACAGTTGGTCGTCGTATATTTTAAAATTATGTCAACGTAAACGCCCTGTCAATTTGGTGGTCTCAACTGTTATGTTAAAAGGGATGGGGATCAGTTTGGCCAACCTAATCTATAGTTACTATTTAATAACTGCCAGTATAAAACGTCGTTATCAAATTCTGTCTGTTCGTTTATTAATTTATTATTATGTAAATATATATGGTATATTACTAAAATATTATTATTATTATACATAAAGTTGCTGGGTCATAATTATGGTTATTATTTATAATATACATTTAACAAAATTTGATATATATATATATATATATATATTAATTATATAAGTTTTATTTTATATATTAACTATAATTATACACCGACAAAATTATTACTCAAATTCCGACAGCTGGTACTTCAAGATGAATAGCATATCTGAGCTTCCAATATATTAAATAATATGCAAAAAATGTTAAATGAAAGTGGAAAAACGTTAAATAATTAATTACATTTCTTTTTAAATTTAATTTATATTAAATAATTATAACATTTTGTGTAACTCAACATAATTCCTATAAAACAGATTGTTCGATTTATTTAAAATTTTACATTTACAATTAGAGTAGTATTCTAAATTGGTTTGGAGAATACATAACTGAAACGAAAATATAAAAGGAGGTCGTTCAAGCTGGAAGTGTAGTCAAGAAAGTAGTAAACGCTGGATGGAAGATAATTGTAAATCAAATGGAAATTATTAAGATAACATGAATTTTGAAATTTTTATTAAGCAGATGGAAAATAAACTAATACCAAATTCACATTCTGTTGTCATGCTGGATAATGCTGCATATATAATATTAAACATGAAAAGGCTTCAAAAGTGAAAGCTACAAAAAATAAAATTTCATGGTAGTAATGAAAACGTTATCATTCGATCTTAAAATGCTTACACTTATTACAAACGGAATTTCTCAAATGAAAATTGAATTTTTCTTTCATTTTAGATGAAAATGAATTAAACAAGAAATAACGCTCTATTTTTAGATCAGAATCAACTTTGGAAGATAACGATCATATTGCCATTAGACTGCCACCAAATCTAAACTCCATCGAAATGATATTGCTAAAAATTAAGGGATACCTGACTCAATGTAATATCATTAATTAATATGATGAAATGTACTAATTAATTTGAACATGAATTTTCTAATATAACAAAGCATAATTAGTTTCCAATTTATGGTAAACTGAAATGAGAAGAAAATTAATAATTCCTTTAAAAAAATGTGGCTTATGGTTATAAGATAATCTTGTAATTAATTGATTTACTAGAAAATTAATTGACCCAGACCAGTGCTCCTCAAGCGAAGATTTAGAAGACGAAGATTTAGAAACTCATTTAGAGTAACAAATTTTTAATAAAGGTAAATCATAAACTAACAATTAAATACAATAAAATTCACAAAAATATTAAAAAACATAAAAGAAAAATTAATAAAATGTAATGTATATTTTTTGAATGACTAATACGCTAGAAAAAAAAGTTCACCAGAATATTCGTTTATTATATTTAAACTCGTTTATTATATTCATAAACGTTGTGTACTGGAGTTCAAGTTCGCGCCTGTGAGTGAGTTGTGTCGACGTTTTTATCAAAACCATAAAGAAATTTCCTATCCTATGTCTAGATTAACTAAAACAGCTGCTCCTTGCAAATGCGCAGCAGCATCTTATACCACTGTGTAATTCAACTATGCTAAGGAATACTATGGTATATTCTGTACTATAGTATGATAAGAAAAAGATTGTCCTATCTTACTTCAAGGTTTCAGTATTCGTGCTATATTTTTTTATACTTCTTAATTGTTAATTAATTAATTTTATTTAATATTCATTAGACATATTTAAATATGGCTATTTTAACGCATCATAAATTTCTATTTGTAAATAATTAATTTTATAGTTAAATATTCTGTTAATAAGTTTTGCTGAAATCTTATAAAATCGTGATCAGTTATTATTTTTATTGTTAAATAAATAAATAAATTAAAAATACTCAGCGGTACAGTTCATTATTGTGTTATAATGCACACATAAACAGTGTGGCTGTTATGGTGCTTTTATTTTTTTGCTTTTAGACTTGGTTTTACTCATTTAGGGATATATTTCATATTTACATTACACGGTATCTCTCAACGGAGGGTATTTACTCTTTAAGGCTTTGAGGGTTGATTTTCCCGGGCCTAGCCTCTGCATCTTTTCTTCCCACTACACACAGAGCTGCCGAACATTTTACACCATACACTACACCAAGAACACTGCACAACTTACACCATATACACTTACATAACAACACGGTACACTATTTCTTCTTACGCTTGGTGATGTTGCGATATCTTACGAAACGCAACCGTAACCCAAGGTGGAAACTAATGTTCCCTTGGATGGATGACTCTATGTAGTGAGTGTTGAACGATATCCTTTGGACAGCTCGGTGAACCCAGTTGTATGAAGCCCTAGCTCCAGTGCGCGCGCGCGCTGTGATGGAGTGGTTCGTAAAATCGCCGGTACTCATGGGAACCGTGTGGCCATCCCAAATCATAATCTTTCGGTGGTCGTTGGTCGACTTAAAATATTAACAAACCGGGGAGTTTGAAGAGACTTCGTCCGACGTTGTCAGTCGAAGATCTAGCAAATCATAAAGAAACATTGCTATGATAGAATAACAACTCTACGATAGAGTAACATTACTGAAGGGGTTAAATTTTTCTGTAACAGGTTCTTGGTGCTGAGATATAAAGAGGAAGATAAATATTTTGCTAAAATTTCACCCTTCCTGAAAATAAGTGCGTTATCACAACTTGTGGTTCTCAGAAATTTATAAAATAACCTGGGAGTGGTGCCCAACTGATTTAAGTTTATAATTAAGAGCAATTTAGAAAACTCTTAGCCTTTAAGTGGATAGGGAAGAATGGAGAGACGGCGGAACCACATAGGACGCTTAATTTCAACAAGGGAGTGATCTTTTACCGTGAATTGGCCGACTTTGAGTTGCCTGAAATTACAGAATAGCTGTCGCGACAGTCACATCTCTGCAAAGGATTTCAAAGGACATTCACGCTAATTCTAACCTTTTCTAGTCCAACTGTTACTGACATATAAAAGTTGTTTACATTTCTGTCCGTGTGAGACCAAATATAGCAAATCCCAAACACTGCTTCCAGTGTCAGAGTTTCGGTCATACCAAAATTGGTTGCACAAAGGAACAGGTTTGTGTGCGTTGCGGCTGTATTGGACACGATGACATCAAATGTGCTGAGGAAGAAAAATGTAAAAATTGTCAAATTCCACAATCAGCAAGATCACGAGAATTCCCCTTTTATACAGAAGAAAAAGCCATTCTGAAAATTTGTACTAAACAGAATGTGTTCCTTCCTTTGCCACGCCCAGAATACAGAAAATCACTACGGATGAGGGATCCTGTACAACGTGATATAATTCTTTTTTACAGGCTACTTCATACAAAATGAGAAGGAATGCGTAACGTGTAAAGAACTAAGTTAGTAGAAGCGTTTTCAGAACAAGTAAAATTCCTCACGGCTGTTGTGACAGCATTGAGTACTGGCAAGAAGGAAACTTCTGCCAGAAAAACCGATGGTGGTTTATTTATATCCACATCAGTCATGACACCAATACATAAAGTTACTTCATCAGTTACTCAGCAAACAACCAATATACTAATAGATCAAATAAAATATCATCGCCTTGAATGGAATTTCCATTCTCCCAGGCTTATAGTCCTTTCCGTATCTCGAGATTTCTACGAGAATATACTGGCGGATAAAGCGTCCGAAGAAGGAGAGCACTTCATTAAAGTCATGAAATTCAAAAAGAAAAACCGGATAGTATTTTATAAGTAATCTGTACGCAGAAGTTTTTTGTATGACAAGAAAATGTATTACATATGTCTAAAAATATTGTTCAGTGGAATGTTTTCGCTCTCAATTCTCTTCGCTAGGATAATGAAATCCTACTAAAGGAAGAAAATCCTTTAATACTATGTCTGCAGGAGACTCGGCGCCGTTCCTAGGAGAATGTGTCCTTTCGCGGAAACATCTCTGAAACATTTGATCATCAGACTGAGGGGAGAGGACGTGATGGTGTGGCTGTTTTCCTGAAGGAAATCGTTATAGCCGCCCATATTCCGTAATCGACAATTATTCCTGCAATCTCAGTAAAAATATTTTTGCCATTCAAAATGAATATCTGCAACTTATATTTTCCCCCAAATTCTGATATCAGTAAGGATTATCTTCCCAGTCCGTTTCCAAAAACTCCTATACCCTACCTAATAGTTGGCGATTTCAAAGCACTTCACCATCATATTCTTCCCGAGGCACTATAGTTGATCGACTGAGACAGAACTTAGATTTCTGCTTATTGGACGATGTCTTCAAGCGTGCCTCCGAAAATTTCTTTGGAAGCCATCATAGACCGGTTGTTATCTGAAATAGTGATTTACCTCAAAATCAGTCAAGCAGGTGGGTGGTTCAGAAAGCGGACTGGATCGGAGACAAGGATTCCTTTCGCCAGGATGACAAGAGCGGTCACGTAATCCACCAACCTGCCAAAATTATACGCTAAATTCTCTATTAGGTGAATAAATTCAATAAATTCATCCTTTTAGTATCTGGAAAGCCAAGATGGCTTGCTTCTGTGTTGTTCCGTGGTGAAATGAAGACTACAGGCGAGCAGTAAGGGATCAGCACAGAGCTTTACGTAATTTAATCGAAGACCTATGATTGAATCGCTGTGCTCATTCCGCAACAAGAGAGTTGTTTGTTGTGGCGTGTTTCGGTATATTAAATGAAAATCATAGATGAATTACGTCGATACCATTTCTCGGATAACTATATCACCGGTTCTTTGAAGTAAGGTTCGAACCATGTGTGGATCAGTACAGTCATCACAACCGATATGGCTGGAAAGTAGTGGATTACTCATTACCGCGCCAATTGATGTGGCGAAGACGTCTGGAATGTCGTATAGGGCAATTTCACTTACGTCAAGAGTGAGGACAGTAAGACGTAAGTCTTACTGTCCTTACCTGAGTTTATGAAATACATGTTGCAAGTAGAAAATATCTCGTTTGTGACTGGAGTCTAGCAAAATGATTTATACATATCCTTTTCTTACAATGAGCTAAGGTATAACTTGAATAATTCTCAAGATTGGTGTCTTGAGAATTATTCAACATACTAAGCCTGATATCATTTCTGGGGGAAATGATATCAGGCTCAGTATGTTGTAGTATCTCTCAGATACTGCATTACGATATCTTTTGTGTATCTATAATAAAATGTTTTCCGACCAGGTGTTTCCAGATTCTTGGTCAGAAACATTATTGATTCCCCTACTGAAACCTGGTAAAGATAAATCATTCATCTCCTTTACCAGTACCCCGTGCAAGGTTATTAAACGAATAGTAAACCATCGTCTAGTATGGTTCCTCAAGAGAATCTCATGATTGTCTCCCAAACAATACGGTTACTGCCAAGGTAGATCGTCTCTCAATCATATGGTTGCTTTTGAATCTGTAATTTTAAACGCCTTCCTACTTCGCCAACGCTTCGTTGTTATAATTTTTGATAGGCAAAAGGCGGAATTACACGGCTTGGAAGAGAGAAATCTTAAATAAACTGCATGAATAGAAGGAAATCTCATTTTATTTATCAGCTGTTTCCTAATTTTCCTAAGTTGTCGGTCCTTACGATCTCGAGTTGAAACGAAGATATCTGAAAGTTTCACGCTGGAAAATGGAGTAACACAGAGAATTATCCTAAGTGTAATTTTATTTACCGTAGCCATAAATAGTATAACACACACCGTGTGGTTCATTACACGGTGTGTGCAATGTTCAGCACGAAGCTTAGAACTTTTTTTAGGAATGTAGTTTGACAAATGACTGACATGGTTAACACATTTTAAAGGAGTTGAAAGTAAAATGTTTAAAACTGCTAGACATGCGGAGAGTTTTATTTAATACTGTATTGGATCTGATAGAGTATGCATGTTGCGGTTCTACCTAGCTCTAGTCAATTCCCGTTTGAACTACGGCTGCGTAGCTTATTCGTCCGCTCGGTCCACCGGTCTTAGAGTGCAAGATGATATCCATCCTTCATTCATCCGTCTTGCTATAAGTGCATTTCGTTCAAGCCCTGTGTTGGGAAGTGGTGCGCCACCCCTTTGGAACAGATGAACCCAAATGTAGTTAGTATTAAAGCGCAACGAGATCATCCCATTTTTCTTGCGGTATTCTCTAACCCAAATCTTAATCGATATCAGGAACATCATCCGAGATCTAAACCTCCGCTACGCAACAATGCTCGGGGCCTTTTCTTAATTCTTAATATACATTTACTTCCAGTAACTCCCTTTACTAAACGTCATTACCCCACTTGGCGGCCTTCTTTCGTAAATTATTGCTTTATTTTTGGAATAACCGTGTGAATAACTGTAGAGGAAAATTTACACAATTCGTTTGAGTAAATGGTCGAAGAATTTTTTGATTAGATTGTAACAATGTAAAAAACTGCAAACTCCTAAGAGGAACATCAGAGAAAGAAACTTAGAATTAACATCAAATGAAAACACCCACCCCTCCATTACAGTGGAAACATGGTTTAATAGTGGAAACATTTACAGGATCATACAATTTAGGGTGTTTTGTCGATATCAAAATACCAATCCGAATACTTCGTATTCACAAACTATATTTTTTACTAATTTTAAATAATTAATTGCTCGTTAACAATTTTATCTACTCTAGGTATATAACGTGGTAAAATCTTATCTGGTTTTGCCTGATTCATTGCATATATCCGTTCATTCAAGCGATTTACAAAGGAATCCATTTATTCAAGATGTATATTCTAGTTATATGATCAATGTATTTACATTTAGTATTTATTTATTCAATATTTACTTATTCGATTCAAGATTGTATTCATTCAAGGTTTGTCTACTCTACGTATTTATTCAAGAATTATTACTTCAAAATGCTTTTTGTTAGTTACAAAACTAACAAGACTATTCAAGACTTAGTTATACAAATTTTTATGAAGTGTTAAAATTGCGTATGATAGATATCAACTACTATTTTAAAAATCGCCCGATACTTTGGTGGGTAGGAAGTTCAAATATGAAATTATTTGGATTTCTTTTTATCATATAAAGTGTTCTGTAAAACTGTAGCCTTCCTTATATACTTGTAACAAATAAGAATAAATTACGTAATAAAGACTAAAAGAACTATTCTGTTTTAGTCTTTCTTACATAAATAAATAAGTAATGTTAATTAGGATCCTAAATTACAGTAAAATAATGTTAACGTTAATAAAATAATTTAATAATCAGTTAATGTTTCATTTATTGTTCTTCTATTTAAAGTTAATGTTTTATTTATTTTGTTCTATTTACGTACGAGACTTGATTAATGGTGTGAAGATATTTAACTATTCAAATACTCTATCAGATATTATGTTATTTCATAGTTACTAGTATTTATTTATAGTGTTTATCTTTTATTATATTAATTGTTTTTGTACTGGTTGAGGATTAACAATGGATGACCCTGTTTCAAGTTATAATCTGTCATTAGACTAACTTATAGCTTCAATATAGAAATCGATTGTAAATAAAGGAATTCAGAAAAAAATTAATAAAATTAAAATCAATCAATCTATTTTATAAACAATGTATTAAATATTCGAAATGTAAAATTACGGTGCAATCTTTAAAGTTACTTAAAATAATATTATATTAAAATATGAAGTAAAATAAAACTACTGTCTAATTTTAAAATGTTTATTTCTTTTTTAAGCAAACAGTACAATGAATTTCGGCATACAGTACAATTAATTAGCCAAGCAATGAAAATGTGAGGCAAAAGTTATTCAATAATTTTAGTCGATTCAGGAAAATAATTAATAAAATAAAATTTTATCATTGATATGGATGTACATTAAATTGTAACGTCTACGGAAAAATCTTTAGAAAATTTCGGTTATTTCTAGAGTTTTAATATTTGTTACATAATCTTTTTTCTTTAAAACACACTCTGAGAGAGAAATCATTTTTCACCAAGGAGTGACGGAATCTCTAGAGAAAACTTTAGGACGAGACTGCTACTGCTGCTGCTGTAAGTACTATTATTATTATCGCCATCAAAAATAAAAAAAACTATATATCATATAACACAGTTTATAAAATTTTTGAAAAGAATTTCATAAATTGATGAAACGTATTACCAATTAAACATTTTTATCATAATGATTTGAATGAGTTTTCATTTTTGCAGTATTTCTACTTTTGCAGATTTTATACATATTTTTTTGTAATGCCGTTTCTGTCATTTTTAAATAACTGTAAATGAATAACACAGAAACAAAAATATGGCGACTGAAGTTACAAGTTTCAAAATTTCCCAAGATACCAATTGCATTTGAATTTATGAGATAAATCGGTGATAAGTGATTATTACCGGTTTATAATTTAAAAAATAAAATAAGTAGAGAAGTCTTTTTAAGTTTTTTTCAATGAATGAGGATGAATCATTCACAATTTTATTTGTCTGTTATCTGTATTTTCTGTAGTTCTCTTACTACCGAGTAATTTTCGTAAATCTACTTTAGATATGCGGTTTTAAAGAAATCTATAATCTGAAAGAAAGGTTGTTTTTAAAGAACTTATGTTTTAATATTTGTTTACATTAAAAAAAAAATCATTATTAAATAGATATATTTTTAAAAAATAAAAGAACAGAATAAAAAATATAAAACTATAACTAGAACAAAATACTGCAATTTACTAGAAACATTGAAGTTATTTCTTGTACATTTTTCTTTTGGTAATATTTTAAATTTTTCTGTCGTTAATCTTAAATACTAAGGGAGCTCCCTTAAAAAAAAAAAATACTAAGGGAGCTCCCTTAGTATTTAAGGAACTTCCTTAAGAAGTTTCGAACATGGCAGCCTTAAATAGGCCCCGTTACTCCCGAAAATTACACAACCACTTTCAAGAATAATAATTATCCCGTGCTAGGTTACCAGTAAAAATGAAGTATAGATTTCTTATCCGTTTTTTTTCTTCACTCAACAGAATACACTGCTGCCAAGCCCACTGAAATGCAGGTCACATCCAGCCCTATAAATCAAACCTTTACCGTGTTTACCACCGGGACTGGTTGAGTAGTGAACACTACTCTCATAGAAAGTAAGCGTGACTTTGGCTTTTGTATCTCCAGTGCATAACATTAATTTCAGCCATAAGTAAAATTTGAACAGACAGTGTGAAGTCAGAAAATAAATTTACCCTTTTTCTGTCGTGAAACAATTTCTACGTATAGTAACTCAACTCAGCATATAGGGGAAAGGTAATAATTATTATGTAAATAGTTTTTGTTTTTTATAAAGCTCTAAAAAATCTTTCTTGATACTCTCTTTACAATTTTGAGGGAATAGATTTTAACAAATTATAATTCGTTATATATATAAAATTATTTGTAAATATAGGATAAGTTCATGTCACTTAAATTTTGGAAGAATTAAAATTTCTGCTTTATTCATTGATAATAGACTATTAAAAAAAATATTGTGGCAGAAAAAGGTAAAATTCATTCCTCGTGAAAAAATATTTTGAACTTTGGGAAATATTAGCATTTCCACTCGAATAACTATGCAGAATATTAAATTCCTTGGAGCAAAGAATTTATTTAAACATATCATAAACCAGCACAAAGGAGTTTTTCGCTCTACTTAACGACGGATGCGGTTCATCAATTCATGAACGTAAAATAAAAAACTCGTAAAAAGTCAACTTGAATAATATTACGGTATGGGAGCTTGTATTCATGAAACTAATAAACAGGAATAATTTAAAGTTGTTTTCCAGTTTCTTTTGGAATATACAATATGAAATGCGTTACAACAAACATTTTGTAAAGGTTTGCTTTGGTATGAATATAATTTTAAAAATTCTAATTTTATCTTATCCGCTAACTGAAGGTAGATTTCTTTAGTTTAAAGAAAATGAAGTTGGTGGTATACAGCAATTACATTACTATGGGGTGTAAGCAACAACCATCAATCAACTCTAATCGCACACTCTGTGACATCATCATAATGATCTACGGCGATCGATGCCTACGGCAAATGGACATCCGTACGAAAGTCATTTATTCAACAAAAACTTCTATATAAAATTTTCTAACCCTAATTTATTAGAATTGCTGCAAGGTTTCAGCAATATTTTTAAATGAGAGGTAATAGTTAGAATTTACAGTACATCGTACATTATCACATAGAAATTTTTTAATTTCTGTGCAGATGAAGTACAAACTTGTACGTTAAAAAAATATATCTATATATTTAAAAGATATCTTTGAAATTAAATATAACTTATCCACTTATTGAGTTAGTACATAACATTATTATCAATTTACTGTTCCTTCAGTCTTTCTGTGTGATGCTGTAGGACTCGGATTTAAATCAAGCAAAAGAAATACTTTTATTTTCATTTACAACGTAAATATGAACTATTATTTGCATCATAACAAAATATAAACTCATTGGCTTGACCACCACAGTTCAATATTTAATTGGCTACAAATCCTATGATAAATGCGTACACATGTTTTAATGGTTTTTGTTGACGCTCTCGCAGTAATAGTGTACTTTCTTTTTATGTAATTAAAAGGTCTTAGGCTCTTATACAATGAAATCTTCTTAATCACGCTTCCCGTATTCGCGATTTCGTTATTCGCGGTGCAATATTTTGCGATGTCTTTTCTATATTCGCGGCTAAAATTTTCCGTATTCGCGTACATTATATTATGTAGTGACATTAAAAATTAAAATATTATCGCACCTTAAAAAAAATAATTTAATACAGTACGAATATACACACAGATATTCGACCGATAGGAATGAAACAAGAAGGGTAAAAAAAGTTACGCTGTTGTATAAAAAATTTGAAATCCTGGATATGCTTAAAGAATGTAAATCAGTAGTTTCTGTTCCTAGAAGGTTAGCACTAAATGAATCGACCTTTCGGTACATTAAGAAATCTGAACAACAAATTAGGATTTCAGCGGCAACTTCGTCATCTCAGTGTTAAAATAGTTAGGAATCCTGACTATTTAACTTCTATTTCATTTCTAATTATTTTGACTACATTACTTCTATTGAGAAGATAAAACTCCACTAAATATTTGGATCAGAATCAAAAATGGGTTCCAATAAGTGGGCCTATTATTCGTGAAAAAGCTAAGAGACTATACGGTCATTTTAATTAAGGGCCGAGCGATAATGATGCTTTTACTCCTTTCCAAGTTTCAGAAGACTGGTTTAATAAATTTAAAGTCAGGCAATCTTTACACAACGTAACAATTGTAGGGGAAGCTGTATCAGCAGATAAAGTAGCCGCTGAAACTTACCCAGCAAAATTTAAAAAAAATCGTCAAAGATAGTAAATACAAGCGAGAGCAGATTTTTAACGCTGATGAGACAGGCCTGTTTTGGAAATGAATGCCCGATAGGACCTTCATCTCAGAAAATGAACGATCAGCTCTGAGGTTCAAGGTAGAAAACGACAGAGTAACAATTTTGTTTTGTGTAAATGGAGCCAGTGATTGTTTTATTAAACTGCTTATGGTCCCACTAACCCGCATAACATAAACTATACAGGTCCCAAAACCCGCAAGCGTTGAAAAATAAAAATAAGACACTGTTGCCAGCTGTTTGGTGATCCAATAAAAAAGCGTAGATTACAGCTACACTTTTTATGGACGGTTTCAATAACTGTTTTGTATCCGAAGTTGAAAAATATTTAAAATCAAAAAACCTTGATTTTAAGGCATTTTAGTTCTAGACAACGCTCCTGGTCATCCACAGGAAATACAAACAACTTATCTTAAAATAAAAGTACCTTCTCTGCCGCCAAACACTACCGCTTTGTTGCAACCGATGGATCAGGGAATTACTCAATCGTTTAAATTACATTACATCAGAAGAACATTTAAAATAGACTCAATGGATTTCGATTCTGAGCTGAATATTACAACATGTTGGAAGGAATTTAATATTGCTGTGCATCATGTCTTAAGTAGATGAAATAAATCAGTCAACTTTTGATCTTTTGTTGGAAGAAGCTGCTTCAAACAGATACGCTGGAAGATATCGAGACCCCAAGAAATATCGCTGAAAGCGTGAAAGCAATAGCTCGTTAATAGAGTAAAATGGGTTCAATGAAGTAGATGACACAGATATTGAAAATCTCGTAAATACACAAAAAGAACTTAATGTACAAGATCTGTAAGATTTAATGGCGCAGGTAGAGTATGAAGCGAAGAGGTATAAGATACATTGCCTGAAAAACAGCTATATGTCAAAATGCTTACCGAAGGCATTAAACTATCCCCTGATCTTACATAGTATTTTATAGATGTTGATCCATCTTTGAATAGAAGCTTAATCTTTAAGCGCAAAACTGAAGATGCCATGCAAGAGAACACAGAACTTCATACGGATTTAAAAACAAGAGAGAGAGACAAGGAAGAATTATAAATATTTAAATGCATTCCAAAATACTGCAGGTTAGTTTTGTAAATTTCCTTTACAGTAATTTTACTTTTAGTGTACGTAGTACTGTTTTGTTGACATTTTAAAGCGATTACCAAGTACAATTTGAACATGCAATACCGTTTTCTAATACAATACATGTTTTATGTACTGTAATGAGTTTTTAAATTAAATAGTTCGGTAAGTGCTTACGAGTAAATTAGGAAATATATTGTATTTTTTTTTTATTTTTTTTTTGAGTAGTGTACATGTACTGTAATTAATCAGTCATTATACCAGGCGTGGAGAACATCATCGACACCATGTTGCGGAGCCCCAAGAGTTTTGACACTATTACAGGGTTCGTAGCGAAGTGCTTCAGGAGAAGGATCGGGGGGCTCTGGGAGGAGGAACACCCCTCCTCCCGGAGCTGCGGAGCTGCCGTTCGCACGTGCTTGCACGTGTGGGCTGTAGCGATGAGGCACGGAGTTTCTCGCACTCCCGAGCGAAAAAGACCGGGTCCCGGCAGGGATGCTCCACTATGGGTGTTCCCGTTAGAGGAATTGGTATAAAGACCGAGTCCAGGCTCCCGGAGTGGGGACCCAGGGACGGTATAGCCGAGCCTGGTTGATCCTACTCTGGGGGTTTGAGGCGGGCGCAAAGTAAGATCAGAGCAGCGGGCCGAGACGTGAATGCCCGTTAGAGTAAAAAGGATACTTCCCTGGACTGTGTAATACTTAACTGCAGGATCCGGCCCGGGGAAGAAAAAATAATCAGTCCTTATAAATAATGTTGCCGTTTGTATTTCATCAATAACATCGTCCTAAGTAAACACGTATGATAGTTTTTTGATTTTACATACAACCTAACAATTCTTCATTAAATGAGTATTAGTCCGTTCTATATTCGCGGTTTTCTGTATTCGCAGAATTTTTACGGTTTGTAACTCCCGCGAATATGGATATTTTACTATATGGTTAAAAGATTAAAAACCTTTTGGCTACACGTAAGAAATTGGAGATTTTTTATTCGTTCAGGAATCTACAACATAAAATTTAATATTTACTATTATATGAAGGACATAATGAATTTTATAAAAACATGTCAATATAATTAAATTAAAAACTGTACTTAAATCTAAAAGGAAAGATATGACAAAAATATTTTACAATAAAAAGTTAAAATTATTAAAAAATAATAATTTTTAAAAACGATATACGCTTGATGATGTAGCGAAGATGCTTGTTCGACGTATTAGGTAAAAGGAAAAGTTCAAAATTACTAAATATCATAAAAAAATTTCATAGATATTGTTTTTAAAATTAACAATATAATTTTTTTTTTAATACTTTTATTTGTAGTCGCATCAGAAATTAAAATCATTAGCGACTTTTCAGTGTAATGTAACTGTACCGGTAAATTTGTAGTCTTAAACAAACTCAGGTCGACTGCTCATGAAACGTGTGGTTAATTCAAACCAAACCACCCAAGAACACCGGTATCCACGATGTAGTATTCAAATTTGAATAAAAGTAACTACCTTCATTAGGATTTGAACCCGAATACTTCGACTTCGAAATCAGCTGATTTATGACGACGACTTTACCAGTAAACCAACCCCGGTAGGTAATTATCTTTTTTAATTTGCTTAAAAACAAAAATAATTCCCTTTTAATTTAATAATCCATTCTACTAAACACTAGCAAACATATAATCTCTATGAAAGCATAATTATTATATATTATCTTTTTAAATTTTTGGTTAGTTTTTAGCATCACAAAATACATTTTAAAATTTTTAAATAAATGGTGTAAATTAAATGTGTGTATTAATTATATAAGCTTACTTCTACAGCGGTCATTTTTTGACTCTTTTTAAATTACAAAAAAACACCTGAAAAGGAGGTGTATAGATTGTGGGATAGTGAATCTTAAAATCTAACTACAAGGACCGAGTTTCTCCTAGCTTTAATTACAATTTAAATTACGGTAAAGTAAATGTCATTTCGATATTTGTTTTTTCTAATGCAGATATATGTGATCAAGAATTATAAGTATGGTTAGATTATTAAAGCTTTAACTTAAATATTAGTCTCCTATTTACTGCTAACAATTGACGGAACTAATATAAAATATATAAACAAAAACATACATACTATATTTATATAGACTTTATTTTAGTTTTCTGCATTTTTTTTTTAAACAAATATCTTCGTTTCTAATTTAAAATTTTATATTACATTTTACAATTATTATTTTATTTCATTGTTACGGTTGTTTTTTTTTTTTTTTGTAACCCCGGGACCACCGTTAGGTGGTCCCAAGGTGGTTCCAGATGCTACCACGGTTTACCAATTGTTACGGTTTAGAACTACTTACTTCAGGTAATTTTTGTATTCTGTGGTCACCAATTTTGAATCATATAATGTTTATCTAAATATTATTTCTTTATTTTATGTTATTTACAGTTAATTTTATAATTATATATTGTTTGAAGTTAGCATCTGATTTAGAAGAACATATTAAATTCGGGGAAACAGTAGTTTTTTATACTTACACAACTTTGTAATTGGTTGGTTAGTATAAAACAAGAAATAATAAAATAAATAATTAATTAAAAATAAATAAAGTAATAAAATGGGGCAGATAGAAGCTTAATGATCACGTCAATATTAAATTAAAATCATAATAAAAGAAAATCAAAGAAATCTCTTATTTTTTTGGTAAAACTACAGACTGAAAGTTTTAAGCGTGACAAGTAAAAGCTACCACAAATAACAAGAGATTTTATGGAGAAAATAAATTCTCTGGTATCGAATGCAGATTTAGAAATAAATATTTGTACCTAATACACAATATTATTAAATATTAATTTTATGATAGCGAAATACTAACTCTAGTGAAGCCAAAAGATTACAGAATTGAAGGTTTTGAAGTGTGGTGAAGAATAAAATAATTTTCAATAACAGATATACTGCATAACTGGAATGGAGAGTGTCTGACCTGAATTAGAAAACCTAAAAGCTTTTGGAAACTCTTCTAAGAATAAGAAATTTGTCGGTGAGCATCCAAGACTAAGTGATGTACAGTATTAGGAAGAAATGCGGAAGATTAGAAAGTGAAAGAAACGATGGTTAGAAAACGAAGCTTTAAATAATTAATAAATAAATATACGGAAATATTTATTAATCATGTCCTTAAAATGTAATACAACAAATTTTTCGACATTAAAAGAGTGATATACAAACGGAGTATATATAATACAATTCTAGTTTTGGTAATAGGGAATAATCTACAATGATTTAAAGTAAATACATTTTTATTTCATAATAAAAATGTATTCACTTTATTTGTAAACCGTTTTTTTATTATACTTTTTTATATTATTTGTCAGATTTTATCGTCTATTCTTTTGTTAGTTATATTAAATATTTAGTCTTTCATATTTATTGGACCGATTAATCTGTTTACTTAAAACTTTGTTCAAAACTTTTAACTTCACTCTTTGGCAATTAGAATAGTTTTATTTTGTGTTCAACGAACAAAATATTTTGTTCTTATAAAAATTAATTACGTGAGTATATTCATATATATCGCACATTGCTGTTTATTCAAAACTCTGATTTATTCCATGATTTATTATATTCATACTTGTAAGATGTAAAAATAAATTAAATCAATTTTTTTTATCATCAGTACCATGACGTTGAAATATTATTATTTTTTTTTTTATTACTATTGTTATTTATATTATATCCTGATAATTATTGTAGAGCAATAAATTACAGATTATTTAAAGTCTTTTGATCTCCTGTGAATAATAGAAACGTATAAATTAAGAAAGGGATCTCCAATTCGACTACAGACCTCTGTTTACTTATTTCTCTTTTTTCATATTATAAGTAGTTTGAACGCCAGTAACCACCATCCTCTCAGTGGTCGGGCTTAACCAGTGGTTTTCTAAACAGCTTCATTCTCCTACGTAAATATATATATATATATATATATATTAATTATTATTATGAAGTATTTACTGAATGTTAATTTTACAGAAGTACATGTATGAGTAATTTTCAATGCTGATGGATAATGATATTACCTGAAACAAACCATTCCCCTTTCTATTATCTTTGAAATTGTTGTATGATAAGTTATATTTATATGCATCTGTGTGATTTTGGTGTAAACCGACTCTTTAAATCACCATTAAATGTGTAAGAGTATTTCTTAACTGAACTGGTATGGTATACCGAATAAATTGAGGGTACTGCCTCAATTTATGGTTCCTTGCAAAGACGAAACCTTTTCTCTGATTATTCCTTCAGATCTTTAGAATTATATATACCATCTTTCTAAGAAACTAGATTCAATGAGTATCAGTTACTACAACTTGAAATTTTTGGGGAATTATTGTAATAATGGTTAATGTATACTATTACTTGATTTTACAAGTTCTATTATTTAATTTATTACAGATTAGCCGATTACCGGCGTTGCACAGGTATTTGTATACTCCAATCTCCTTTAAAATAGGAAAAGGAATAAAATTTATCTATAGTGTAAAATGAAAGTAATTTTATTTACAGGTTTTTAAAAGTATAAATACAATAACAGATTATAAAGTAAAATCATTTTCAAATTCATTATCACGGAATTCGTTAGAAATTCGTCGGTAAGAGACGATGAAGTCAACGAACTACGTTTACAGTTCTAGACATGACCAAACCTAACAATGAAATAAAACTGGAAAAATATAAGCGTGAAAACATTATATTTCAGTTTAATTAGATCTGTAATAAAGAATACTTTCAAAAAATACCGCGAAATTTGTTAGACAACCTTTTTTTTCCATTTGATCAACTGCGGGACTCGAATATGTCATTTTATTCATTTTTTAATGTATCTTTACGAATCGCGCAGCTAGATAACAGTACTTGATAGTACTAGATAGCTACTTGATAGTACCATCATCGTCTACTTGATAATGTACTTAAAACTTGATAATGTGTTTGAAATAATAAAATTTAAAAGAACATATTCTACAGGTTATTTTTATACTAAATGCTGTTATGTGAATGAAAGTAATGAAGGTGAATCAATTTTTTTTATTCCCATCACTTTTTTAAAAATAATTAAAGTATTAGAGAATATACTAGATTTATTAAGAAAGGAATAAATAAACAGAAATAAATTCGTTTGGTAAAATTAAAGGTTACACTTACAAAGTAGTAAGTGCAATATTATATCACGGATTTCCGATTCGTAAAACTCATTATACTAGTTTTATTAAAAAAGGAAGAATATGTATAAAGTGAATGATATGACTATCAAAAAAAAAAAAAAATTGGCCGTAAAATTCAAATTGTTTGTTCTAAGACAATAATTTTAATAATAAATCAATAAGATATCAATCAGTAATTCATAAAAAAATAAAAATAAAAAGAATAATCTAACAAAACACAGTGATATCCAAAAAAAATTATAATAAAATTGTAAACCGTACAATAAGAGTCTCGCAGATATCATTTCTTCCCCTCAAAAAACAAAAATCCTGTAATATAAACAAAACTGTACTGATATCAAAAAAGGTAAGGCACTACAATTTCTGTTATCAAAATCTGTTATCAATTACCAATTTTCTTTAAAAAAAAAAATGTGTTAAATATATGTAATAGACAATACATATATAATAACAGATAATAAACAATGTTTAAGCATTCCATAAAATAAGCAAAAAAAAAATGTTACAAAACTCTTACCAACCCAGTTTCATTTATACATATCACATTTACAGAAATAATACAATTCTTATGATTATCGTTGTTTAATAAATGAAATCGGGCTGGTAAGGATTTTGCAACAAATTTTTATTTATTTTTTACTATATGGAACGCTTAAGCATGGTTTATTATCTATTATTGTATACGTATTGTCTATTACATATATTTAACACGTACTTTTTAAAGAAAATTCTAAATGAATAACAGAACCAAAAAATTCTTGGTAAACTCACCCATGAGCAAGCATTTATGGGCGAGTTCACCCATGATCAAGCATGGTGAAATCTTAAAATCATGGTGCTCTGTTAACGTAAATCTTAAAAGCATGGCGTTCTATTTGTATAAATTTCCATAATATTCTACAGAGATCTATTTGTTCTATTCGACTAAACTTAGACATAATATCATCGGGACTGTCACCAATCAGCCGATGATAATATCGGTCGTATTCGATATTTTTTTATGTTGCCTCCACCATCAATATAGGGGTGTCTTACCCCCACAGAATTAGAAAAATTTCTATAAAAAGTAAGTAGATAGAAAATATTTTTACTTTGGTCAGTAAAACTTGAGATTTCGTAGACATATTTTATTTGAATTTTTTTAAATAGTCATCCAATATTCCAAAAAAATGTTTTTGTTATGGATATATATTGTGATCGTGCTCTTCGATACTATAATCTATAATGTTTTAAATAGGATTGGAATTACTATTATTTCGTGAAACGTTTTACAGAACTATGATTCGACGCTTAGTTACTAGAAAATAACAATTTGATGTAGATTTAATTCGGTAATTTACAACCGTTACTTATTACAGAATCGCTAGTTTAAAAAAAAGAAATTTCGCAAAAGTAATATATGTAAATATAAAGTATTTTTTATGCTGAATATAATGACACTGAGTCAATCATTTAAAATCTAGAAGTAATCATCAAACAGATTGGAATTTTACTTGCCGTCGTAGTGATTTTCCATGATGAAATCGCGTAACTTGTTTGAAACGTTGTCTCCATCACAATTTTTCAAAACGAAATTTATCTGTGAGTATGTATCTTTCGGGGCGTATTACATTCTACAGTTTTGTATAAATTCATCAGGCTTTTCACTAGGCCACTATTATTGTCCAATTTATAATTATTCTCAAAAAAGTTTATTAGTTACATTTTTAAAAGATATTCAAGCTATTTTCCCTAATCTATTTAAGTACAGGACAAAGTTTTTAATTTTTAATCGGTTCTCTTATTGTGGTTATATAAAAAAAATCTTTAATTTTTAATTTTAGCCTCATTTAATCTGGGTAATTATTGCTTTAAATTCACAGCTGCCGTACTATTTCGAATCATTGCCTAACAAGGATTTTTGAGTCTTAGTTAATGTGTAGTGGAGGTCAAATTTTCAGAACTGACAAACGGATGATTTGTGAAACTTTTCTTCTTTGAAATGAATAATTCATATTTTAGTCAGGCACTTATTGGATAGCCCCTTTTTTATTTCCTAATATGCCAATCACAATAAACAGCACAAATTGATTTTACTGAGATGTAAAGCAGATAAAAGTGCTATGAGCTACAGATATTCCAGCATATTTCTTAAGATAAATCTATTCAAAAATTGTTCCGTATTTTCCCTTATGTTTTTCTTCATTTTAGTAGCTTATGCTAATTTTAGGGCTGGAAATTCACTTTCGTTTGAGTAAGCACATATTTAGATAACTTTTGAGGCAGCAATAGAAAAATTTAGTTCCGTGTCAGATTATGACCCAGAGCCTATACTAAGGAGGAGACATCATTACAATATACAATAATTTCTTTATGATAACCGATTTTTAATTCATCTTAGCGGTTGGGAAATCAGCAGTTTTAGGATGTTAATCAAAGTATATTTCATCATTTCAACCTACATCCTAAAAGTTCAAATTGTTTTAACAAAAAATTTAAATTACGCATTAGATCATTAAGATATTTTCAGTAAGACATATAATTTATTACTACTTAGTAGTAGCTTCAAAATTCACATAAAAATAGCAATTTTTTTCTTGTTTTTTTATCTTCTTGATTAGTATCCAAATCATTATCACTCAATGTCACAGTTTCCAAAGGTTATGGCAAATGCAAAACTTCATTTTGAGCATGTCATAGACCTAGAAGACAATTTAGGCTATTTTACGGAGTATTCGAATGCGGATGAGTTTTCTGTTAAGTTTACCGAAACAAAAAATAGCGATGTGAAAAGTTTCGGTACGAAAGTCTTTCGGTTCTCTTCTAGTCATACTTACAAAAAAGGGATATGATCTTAAGTAAAAAATTTTAGGCATCATATTTGTAATTACATAGATCATATGATTTTTTTTTTTTAATATGAAAAGTAAAGTATTTTATATTAGATTTGAAAGTAATTCACCACATACTTAAAAAAAAATATTAGAATGATCATATTCAGTTAACTCCGCAACCTTTTCCCCATATCGATTCTACTACGTAAGTCACTGTTTACTTCAGAAAAAAATAAACAAAAACCATTGATTTTTCCCAGCTAATACTAGACCCCTACTGGCAAAATAAAAATTTTATGTATATATAAATATAAGCCATAAAACTGATATCACTTAACGAGTCATATGGTAACTCTGCCGATTGAGTTAGGTGTTTGTACATTGTTTATTTGGCAATTAAATTAAGTAAAATTTACTGGATAAAACTAAAAATGCTGATCTGCATAATATACAATATTTATGAATAAATCAATATTAATTACACTTAAAAATCAAGAGTAGTTTACATTTAAACAATAACACTGGGGAACAAAAAATAATTTATTTTTGTCTCAGGAAGAAAAATATGAGATTTTGATAGGATTTTTTCTCCTGAATTCAAATATTATATCGGATTTCCCCATCACGCAAGGTTTCCGAGAGACAGACATTATTATTTGTATAATATCAAACATTTTAATACTTTCTGCGTTCTTAACTACACAATATTCAAACATTTGACTCACCTAGAAAGTAAGAAATAATGATTTTCTGCTATATTTCGCCTGTGGAGCATCCCTATAGATGGTCGAACAAAAATCGGCCAACGTATTAGGATTCCATTTGGCTTGATACCTCTTTTTCATAGCTGAAATCCCCTGATGAAAGTGTTCCCCGTGTCCATCGCTCACTGTACCAAGATTTTCCGGGAAGGAATCTAGATGTGATGCAGAAAGTGTCCTTTTAAGGAAATATTACAAGTTAAATTTTTATAAGTTATTATAATATCGTTGACAATGTCACGGTAATTTTCCGCTTTTCGATTTCCCAAAAAACTGAGTAACATTTTTGAATGCTTGCCAAGCTGATTACTTCAGTAGATCAATAGTTTCTCAAACTTTTTCATCGTGCATTAGTGATCGTATTTTTGGACCCACAAATATTCCTTCTTTAATTTTTGCATCACTAATCTTATAAAACTTCTGTTTTAAGTACATGAAACCAAGAGTATTATGCATGGCCTTAACGAAATTCTTCATTAATCCTAGTTTGATATGTAACGGAGGTAGATACACATTTTTAGGATTGCACAATGGGTATTGTTTCACAGTTTTCTGTTCAGGAATGAGTGATTAGCGTTTAGGTCATTCTTTTCTAACGAAATTGTGTTTACTGTCCCTACCATCACATTCACACAAAAAACAATAGTACTTTGTGTAACCAAGCTGCAAACCAAGAATAAATGTAATGACCTTCAAATCACCACAAATATTCCATTCATATACTGCATGTTGAAAATTTTCCAATATAAATTTACATTTTTCATATGGTTCTTTTTATATTAGCAGAGTTAGCCACAAGTATTGATGGGAATTTATTGCAGTTTTGGAAAAGCTCAGCTTTTAAACTAACTTTAGAGGAATCGATGAACAAGCCCATTCTGTTGGGTTATGTTCATCATAGAAATGCCTTCATAGGCATTTCTTCAGAAAAATAGTCGATAAGTACATATCTTTGTATTATTTTGAAGAAGATTCCATTTTTTAGCCGGGAAGCAAACATTTCGGACTGTTTTTTGAATAAGTTTGAATTTCGTATATCTTTAAGATTTTCTCGAGTCAGTAAATGAGGCTTAGATGAACTGCTTTGTTCAAAAGTTGTATCACCAGAAACTGTTTCTTTTTCTTCCTTACTTCAATCAGAATCTAAGCACAGGTTCTGAAGGCTTTGGTATGGGCAACTCTTCGCAGTGTGAAACTGGACTTATTGCAGATTGTAAGTTAGATTACACCACTATATGTTTTGATTTTGATGAAATCCCTTTAATGTTTGTTAAGCAGAAATAACAGTCAGAAGAGTGGTCTTAGGGTTCACTCATGCTATCGCTATATAATATATAGAGAAAACAAATAGTATGCGGCGTGTGCCATTTTTCCATTCAATGAGAAGCCTAGAACACGATAAATAAAAGATATGTGGGGTTCCATACTTTTCACACAAAATAAGGTTCATAACACTTTTTTACTAATGGAGTAAGGTTTTCTTTGGAACTTGAGCGTCACTTCACCACATTCATGACAAAAATTTGTAAAACTAACGACTAATTAAAAAAAATAAAGTTATAAATATATAGTAAACAATAATTCAGACAACCTGCACAACAGTAGCAACGCTATTCTTTGAGTTAGCTCATTTGGTTCCATCATATTTACAATGGTGTAGGAACTTAATGGATAAATGGACGAAAAACGTTTTAAAATATTAAAAAAATTAAAATAACAAAAAAACTGTGGGTGATGTAGAAATTCCAAATATACATTTAAAATCAGGCTAAAAATTAAATACACCTATTTGTACTCGTGAGACAGAAATTATGTTGACCGTGGCAATTCAATTTATAATTATAATAAATTTATTATTACTGAATAATATAATTTTTCACACAAAACTTATGAATGATAAAGAAATTCTAATTATATTTCTGAATTCAACACAAAAATTTCGATATAGAATACTATTATCTCATGCGACAAGAACTGTGTTTTAGTATTGTGATGTTGAATAAATAATTTATTTATTAAGATACAAATACGAATTTAGAATCATTAAAACTGAAAGTTCTCTTTTACCTGCAATCAAAGACATTCAATTGTGCATCATTAGTAATTCGCAAAATACCCAACCTGTAATCAATTCTATGACATGTTCATTGTAACATATCCAATCTATGGGTTCAGATGCGTTAACAATCCTCTCCTTAAGGTCATCAATATTCACTACACGAGTTTTGTATACATTATCCTTGATGGAACCCCACAGGGAAAAATTACATGGAGTTATATCCGGTGATCGAGGTGGCTAAGCAATCGTTTCATCACGACCAATCCAGCGATTTGGGAATGTGTTATTGAATAATTTATGCGCTAATAAACCCCAATAGGGCAGTACTCTTGTTGGAATATGATTTCGGGTTGTAATTCTTCAAGCTGAGGGTAAACAAACCCTTTTAACAAGTCCAGTTATATATTCGCGTTAACTACCGTTTCCGCAAAGAAAAAAGTTCCAATCACACGATCGTGAAGCAGTCGACACCAAACAATTTTTGGACTACTTCTAATACGGTCGAGTGTAAAATGTGGGTTCTTTAATCCACATATTTGATCGTTCTGAGTGTTCACTTTACCAGACACGTGAAATGTAGCCTCGTTTGAGAACATAAATTTTTTAAGTTATCAATCATCATTTTCAATTCTTTCAATCTTTTCACAGCAAATTCCTTTCTAGAATTGTGACGTTGTGGTGTAATTGCTGCAATATTTGTAATTTATAAGGACGCAATTTTAATAGTTTTTTCAAACATCATGAATGGCAGATCGCGGAAGATTTAACTCGCGCGCTTCACTCCGAGTTGGCTTCTTAGGGCTATGAACAAAAGACAAACGAATGATCTCCATTTTCTCATCTGATGTTCTAGACTTCTCTTTTTTGTTTATCCTTCGGAATCACCTTAAGGTATTACTTCAGAGGATGATATGTATGAGTGTAAATGAAGTGTAATCTTGAACAGCAGTCTCAAGTCGACCATTGCTGAGATGTGTGATTAATTGAGATGTCCACCAAAGAACACCGGTATCCACGATCTAGTATTCAAATCCGTACAAAAGTAACTTCCTTTATTAGGATTTGAACCTTAGAACTCTCGACTTCGAAATCAGCTGATTTATAACGACGAGTTCACCAATAGACCAAAAACTACCCAGAAACATCCGTGGTGTCTTGTGCAATGATAATGAAGTTTTAAACCGGATGTTTCTTTTTTTGCGTAGTGTAGGGTTAACCCAAAAAAATTATTATTGTCCAGTATATTTCTTATACTAGAAAAGTTTTTAATAAGTTTGATTTTGTTATCCGAGTACGGAGCCTTTTACACTCCCTATCTAAATTTGTTAAATTTTATATAGTTTTTTATTTATTTTTTTAGCTTTTATGTTTTCAACACTCGGTCTGTGATATTAGTTGTAAGATTCTAGTGATATTAGTTTTAAGTTTTATGTTTGTGTTTTATTTTTTTTTAGCTTTTTGTATATTATTTTCGTGCTTTTGTTATCCGAGAATGCGCCTTTTACACCCATCTCGGATTTTGTTAAATTGTTTTTGCTTTTATTGTTTGTTTTTTTTTTTTATTATTAGTTTTAAGTTTTACTTTTACCTACTAGTTTTAATTACTTTTATTTATTTTTTTTCATAAAAAAAATCCGGGCTATGATAACGTGCAGACGTTTTTCGCCCTCGAAAAAAAATCACTGGACCAACCCGGTGGGTTGATGTTCTAGACCTGCCTACAACCTTCTTATGTTTAACACTGCCAGTTTCTTTAAATTTATCATACCGTATATGAATACTTTTTCTGGAGGGTGGCTCTAACTTATACCGAGTTTTAAAATTGCGTCGAACTTGTGTGTCTGATTTTATTTCAGTTAACCCATCTACGCGTTGTGCTTTCATTTGTGGATTAATGGCGACTGACGTATGCTGTTACGTGTGCAATCACAACGCCATCTCGAATTTGCCGAGGGAAACATTATGAGTAACCAGTTAAAGTGAATCTAACCACGCGTTAATAGAACTATTACTTTTTTTCTAGTAAGACATCAAATTTATTCAGATAATTCTCGGACACCCGGTATTTATTTAATTAACTTTTAGTTGCATGTTTTAATTAAAGTAAAAAATTTTAAAACATGAATTAGGTGTGTATGTAGATTGTTAATGATTGCATCTTAATTGATTCAAGAAAAATAGCAAAAAATCTGCAAACATTCCGTCAAAATGACAACAGAATGGTAGCGTCCCAGCCTTCTTTTAGGAAGGCCTCGGATTCCATTTCCGATATGCTGGTTCGGTATTTTTTAGTCGCAAGTGCTGGTTCATCATTTTTCAGTAACTTTATTATTGGTAATTTCCCGTATTTTTAATAATACATTAATTTTTACGTAAAGTATAATCAGTATTAAATAATTTATTATTTTCTTAGTAGTTTTTGAGCTTTTCTACTTAGAAATATATTTCAATTATCATTTTACGTAACTCTTTTTTGCATTTAATATGTTATTTGAATTTTAATTTCAAATTAGAAAAAACAGAATGAACTGTTATACGGAAAACATAGACACTCTTTGGGAATAAAACTCCGGGATTAAGCACACTTACCCTTAAACAAGTATTATTATCGCAGTATCCTAAGGGTAACATTACATTAAGAATGTATCAAATGTAAAATATTAAAGAGAGATTGTAGGTTAATCCGGTTTCACATAAAATATTTATGCCTTTAGCAATATTTTATAATAAACGTTTCAAACAAGTAATATTTTATATTACTTGGGTTTTATTATGTAATTTTCATATAATTTTAATTTACTTATCTTAAATGGCATACTTCGCTACGTCATTCCATTGTTAGAGCATTGATATTACGTTCTAAAATACTTTTTCAAAAGAATGTAAAATCTTGATACCAGATACATAAAACCATGATTCTTTATGTTCAAGTATATTTTTTAACATAATGTTGAATTCGCTAGTGATAATTTTGGAAATGAGATGTGCATTTAAGGAAATTATGTACACATACCAGAAATAATGTATGAAAAAGGAATAATTTAATTTTTAGGAAATTTAAACATTGGTAATTGTTTGAACGTCAAAAATATTTTTCAAAGTTATATAAACAGAAGATGGTTATAGTAAAACAATAAATTTATTTGTTAAGGATTTAATTTAATCTATTAAGTAGTTCAAGAATAAGTAAATTCTACAATTGTGAAAATCGTTTATAGTTATTACAATTAAATATGTAGTATAACCTGGAAATATTTTAGTAATTTTAAAGAGCAAATAGGATTGCGGGTAAAAATAATGCTTACAGAGATTTTGAACCCTAACGGTAATAATAAATTGATCTTCTTGCTTGAAGTATTGTAAACTTACATACAATCATCTTTGTGTAATGTATGTTTTAATTCTTAAACAAATTACCTCCCAACTCGGTTGTGGGTAGCATTTAGTAAATTTAGTAAAAATGGAATAAAATTCATCAGTTGTAATTTTAAAAAAATCTGATGTAGACAACACATGACTACTTTGTACGCATATTAAATTACATTTACACATTTAAAAAAAATGAAAATTACATAAAATTTTATTTTATTAAAAACTGATATTTCTTTATGTTTTTTTTTTTTTTTTTTTTTGTTATTGAATTATTATTATTCATCGAAAATTTTTTTTACAATGAGAAGTTATTAATAAATCGATATATTTAAATTAAATTTAAAAAAAAAAGGAGATGAAGTCTGATTCGAACCGATGTGCCTTCCCCTAAAATCCATATATTTCATTAATTAAAATTTTATTTGGTTGTAGCTGTGGAACCAATACCACTTATGTATATCGCTGAAAAGCTCTCAATGAAGGCTTATTACTGCAGTTAAGAAAAATACTAAAATCCAAATTGTTTTGTATTTTCGGCTTTTTCGGACACTTTTGGTTCAGTCGATTGCAATCAAAAGGGGAGATACACAACTAGATGTTACAGCAGTCCTAAATCTAAAATTTCAACATCCTACGACTAATCATTTTTGAGTTATACGATACATACACACGCGCGCACTGACACATTCACACACACACACACACACACACACACACACACACACACACACACACACACACACACACACACACACACACACACACACACACACACAAACGTACGTACGTACAGACGTCAAGTCGAAATTAATCAAAATTGATTCAGGGGTGGTCAAAATGAATATTTCCGTTCAAATCTGGAAACCAAAATTTTTCACGATCACAATACCTCCTTCACTTCGTACAAGGAAGTAATAAAGTACGGTGATGATTGGTTTAACGTATTTTGACGAAAATATGCCTTTTTGTTATAACAAAAGGATAGATGAGGTCAGCCTTTATCACGATGTAAGTATGGATCATTCTGTATAGTCTGTTATTATTTTATGGATGTTTGCCATATGATTATTGATATTACTATTAATTATTTCATTAATGGCGTTAATTATTCAAAATGTGAACTCTATGTAATTGCGAGTAAATAATAGTCCGCAGTAAGAGTGAAATAATTTGAGTTTAAATAACTGTTATATTTTTATGCATATAATTAGGATAAATACGAAGTGAGAAGTATAAATTTCTTATGTATCCGTGTATATATTTTCTTATATACATATACAAACGATTACTACACTACGATCGCTTATAATAATCCGATTTGTGCTAAAATCTCGCAATGCCTTCATCGGTATTTCATCTACTGTAAGCCACATTTAGCAGCTTTGCACACAGTATAATCTAAATAATTTTATTTATTATATTTTGTACACTGAAAATTTCCGTACAAAAGAACAACATGTTGCAATCAGTTCTTAAATATTTATGAATATTTAACAAAAGAAAAAACACAATTTGAAATAACAGAATCACAATCAAAATAACGTAACAGGTCATTCTTATAGTTTCTTTCTTCCTCCGATTTTAATTAAAGTAGAAAATAATGTCTACCATTTTGCTTCTATCGAATGTTTAAATTTAATCGATCAAAACTTCCATTTAACAAAAACAAAATCCCTATTCAAATAGCAATTAACTACAATACATTTTCGAATATCTGTACAACATTAAATAAATAAAAATAATTTACATTTCTAAAGAAAGATATTTTCTTTTCAACATAAAATTATCCAGGAGCAGTATGAGCAGTAAAAATCTCCATTAAAAATGTAATATTCACTTTTTTATAATTTACTGGAATAATAATAATAATAATAATTTAATACCAATTAATTTATAATTAAGTACTGAAGCCTTTCTTATATGAATACTAAATCATTATTATTCAACATAAACCATAAAACTTTAAGTAAATTAGCAAAAAAAATAAATATATTTAAAGTTTATTTAATTTTTCAGTATCCATTGAGAAACAGCTTACTTAATTTACATCACTCCCAAAACATCTTGCCTAATTAAACGATTCCATAGAAATATATAAAAATCTTACAATCAAAAATCACAAGAAATAGCAATTTTGATTCCATATTATTTACAGTACGGTTGACATTATGCTCAATAAAATAAGAACAATTGTTACAATAAATAAATGGCCTAGTAGTCTAAACCAGTAAATCTTAAACAAATTAGAAGTCTTCGTTTTAAAAAAAACACAAATTATTAAGATAGGACTCTCCAAATGTTCTAGCACTAACAAAGCCTATAAAATTATTTCTCTCTGCACATCAGAACTAAAACCATTATTTACCCATCTTAAGCAGATACTGTCAAGTTCAGCTTTATTCATTTTCTGCTCTGATTTTGGTTAATGTAGTTTTGATTCGGATACCCAGTTATAATCTGTGATAGAGTATTCGCTGTATGAATGTCTACACATAAGGAGACTCAGGAAGTCTATTACCTGACATATCCAATAAACTTTTCCCAAAGCTTATCTTCAGCTCAATTATAAAATAATTAATTCTCCTACTTATTAGGAATAATTTTCTGCAATAATCATAATCTTTTAAAAACCTACACTAGCACAACTTCGTAATATTTAAACATGGAGGAGCTCAGATTTCCAAGAGGAGAATTGCTACCATCATTGCCCTAAACATTTCAAGTTTGATTTTACAATTAACCTGTAAATTATTTGCTAAAAAATTTTGTCTAGCATTACAAAACTTCCCAGAAAATGGAAATATTAACCCGAATAACATGATTATTCGTTTCGAATAAAATTGCTTATATTATTCGGAAGTTGTTTCACACCATTTTAAAGGTTGACAGTTTTTTCTTATGCGGTTTATGAAAACCAACTTCCTCAGTTTTATAAGCTTTAATTTAAATGAATTTCTTTCTTAATATTTCTTTAAAATATCAGTTTCATTTTATGATCACAGACAGAATCTGCGTAGACTGATATGTCATCTACACAATTAATAAAAAAATAAAACTATCATTTATAAATAAAAAAAAATGAAAATAGTATCGGAGAGATACTTTCTCCCCATAACCCCCATCTAAAACTAAATCCTGTTGATTTTAATCATAATACTGGCTCTTTCATAAAAATTAATCAGAAATTCTATTACACGATCTTAAGACCATACACCATTTATTCCTCTTCCAAAGCATGAGCCGATTCATCGTATAAGAAGCTCACGAATTCTTTTAAAAATATTTGCAAATATTATGATACTTAATGTGAATATATTATCCTTAAAACTTCTATCCTATAGAATCCAGTCTGTTTTTTTCGGATACCCATTTCATGGACCCGATTTGTTAATCTAATATTAATAATTTTGTTTTGTAATTTAATAGGGTTTTGCCTATTGTTATCCGGGTACAATGGATCTCTTTTTTATAAATCATGGTAGCACACATTCATCATGTAAAATTTTATTATATAAATAAAAGATTATGTATCTAATAACTGGCAGATTTTTGTTAATCTCATTAAAATTATATCTGAACTAGAACATTTCATCAATTTAATTTTCCTTGCACTAATTTACTGTACCTTTTCAAGAGTTACGTTGCTTCCAGAAAATGTTTTAGTCACAGAAAAATAATAAAAGTTATATTTCTAAAATACTGGCCCAATTACTGGCTCCAAAATGTGAATTAAGCGATCCTTTATTATATTGTTCAAAGGTCTTAATAGTTATCCAGAAATAACTTTTTTTTCTCAGTATAATCCATCTTACAAGTAATAATTTATATTGTTGTATTTATAAATTTAAAAGAGCTTACAATTTCAACTTTTTTCAATAATGATCCCCACTGCCTGATTTACAAAAAAAAAAGAAAAGAAAAAAAAAACAGTTAAAATTCAAAATGTTCTGAGATTAACTTATTTTATATATAAAAAAGTAATAATAAGAAAATGCAAATTTTATCGAATATAGCCATGAAAACACAAATAATTTTAATGGAAAAGGAACATGGGAAAACAAACTATCGTCCTGCTATATTGCTAACACAATGTAAATACACTGATGTAGTCTTGGTACTTTGAATATTTGTCTGGTAATACTTGTTTTTATCGCTATGTTTCGATCGACCAACAGAAATTATATAAAACTCTCCGCAACCAAAAAACTTTGCAAATCGTATTCACCGGCATGGAACAAATTATCTAAGGAAGAACTTTACATCTCCTTGTGATAATTTGACTATATATAAATAAATACGGTAGTTATTTTGAATAATTAACAATATGTTTGTATACCATTCAATTTTTTTTTACCACAAACTCTTTTATAAATAAATAGCTCTCAAATACACAACCTACTAAAGAAATATATCAATACATTAATGTAAAATAATATAAAACATAATATTTAAAGATATCTTTAAATAAAATAAGACTATATTTTTTTTACTAGCAATTATTAATGCCTGTATGTAATATTCTGTACCTGTTACATCACCACAATAAAAAATTTGTATATTTTATGTAACAGATAGATGTATGAAGTATTTCAAGAACATAATTTCATTCAGTATTATTTGGTTTGATGTTTCTTGTGCTAGGGTGTATAAGTACGAGTATGATCAGCTGTAGCATTCACCCTTACATCAGAATTGAATCTAAAAATTTACTTCATTGAAAAATGAATACAAATATTTACACTGACATAAAAATTTTGTCATAACATTGTGAGTATCTAAAGGTAAAAAGAATAAAAAGTAATGCTGTGTAGCGTTATCGATATTTTCTACTTTTTTAAAAAAACGCGATAAGTATTCAAAGAATGTTGAAAAGAGTAAAAAAAAATTAAACGGGCTGCGCAAATTTTATTCAGCTCCAGTTTTGTTATGACAAAACTTAGTTTATTTATTCCTTTTTGTCAATAGATCTCACTAGTGCTGAGAGTATTTTCTCTCATATAAAATATGAAAGATACTTTTATTTTCTTTTATAATTTTTTTTTTAATCATCACAAGTCTGTGAAATATGACCCTGATGTGCAGCGTTCATTATAAGACCTACAGCTATTGGAATTTTTTCTAATAAACCAAACCTTAGCCAAAACTATTTAAAATTACAAAAATTCTAATAATATTGGAAATATTCTCAAAAACGTGTACATTTAATAATAATAATAATTTTTAATTATTAACTTGAAAGCAATAACCTCGCTTAACTTTCTTTAACTTTGTATGTTTTCGTTACCGTGTAAAAATTTTAAGGCATTCGATTTTCGTAATAAAATATCCTTTATTTCGTGAAAATTTAAACCTTTCGTGACAATTATGGAAAAAAAAATCAATTATAAGATGCCACCAACATCATCGGGTTGATTTTTGGAGTATACCTGTACAGGTAGTATACCAGTGGTCGTTAGCTCTCTCAAGGAATACTTGTGGGTTTATTTTCTATATTTTGTTTACAAGGGGTATCTATATAAATTATTTTCTTCCTTTTCATTATATTATGTTGTTCGTATATTTAAATTATTATTAATATAGTGAAATTAATTATTTATGTATTTGGATTTAATATTTTTTATTTATTATTTAAATGTATATAAGTTTAATTATATGACTCACAATGAAAATGTCAATGTATTTTAGCGATACGAATTTTATTATTAGATCTCAATTTACAATAAATGTATTTGAGTTAATAAAAATTCTGAATTATAAAATAGTTATTCGAGTTTTTAAGTGGGCATTGTCTTCAATAATTCTTCTTGTTAAGATAAACGATATAAGTATGTCAATAAATATCTTATATTTACCTTACATTTATTTGTGTCTAGATCTCAGCTTGTTAAAAATAAAAATGTTTGTTTGTAAAACATATTAATAAAAGTCACTCAACCAAAAAATAAACATCTGAATTAGTTGTTATTCCTAATGACGATATGTGGATGAAAGATGTTAAGGTTTGGTCTCTTTTGGATCATTTCCAAGACATTTCAGTTGAACATGAAAGATATAATACTACAACATACTTGATGAAGAATTAATGGGTGTTGCGTTGTACACTCGTCAGATACATAACACGGTAAAAAATTAAATATTCTAAAGAATATAACACAGAAAACTAACAAGTTAGAATAAAGATATTATTTGGGACCGTTAATATTTATTACATTAGCATATTTTAATGAAGCCCTCCGGGTTGGTCTAGTTGTTAACTCGTCATTGTAAATCAGCTGATTTCGAAGTTGAGAGTTCTAAGGTTCAAATCCTAGTAAAGGCAGTTACTTTTATACGGATTTGAATACAAGATTCGAGGAAACCGGTGTTCTTTGGCGGTTGGGATTCAATTAACCACACATCTCAGGAATGGTCGACCTGAGTTAGTACAATAATACATTTTATTCACATTCTTATACATATTTACACATCACCCTCATTCATCTTCTGAAGTAGTACCTTGCGGTAGTTCCGGAGGCTAAGCAGAGAAAGAGAGAGCGTATTTTAATGGATAATACACGAGTATAGTTCGGGTTAGCGCGGTCATAAAATTTAATGTGTAGGATGAAAGGGCGGACTCCGTTCTTTGAGTAACACAGCTCCTGACCAAACGTATGAATTAAAAACAAAGAAAAAATTGAAAAAGAGCTGGAGTGGTTTTAAGTCTCTACTTATTATTCAGTTTGTGATCTTAAATTATCACTTGCATGTCCAAAATTTAAGGAAAAGTCAAGCTCATTCTTATACCCAAAGAATAAAGATTATCTCTAGTTTTGCATTTCATAAAGACGTCAATCTGTATCCAACATTATTCACAAACTTGAAGCGTTAGATTATATCAATAATGAACAATCATGAAAAATATTTATTATGTAAGATAATGTCGAGGTTAAAGAGATAGTAAAGAAAGGAATTAAAAAATGTTCAATGATCAAGTTATATGGTATATTGTGGATAGTTAGAAAGCAGTAAGTCTAAGAAGGTCTATTTTTTTAGAAGACAGAAATCCTTTACAGAGAGACAGCCTAGATCATCAGTTGATAAACTGATCATCAGTTACACAGACATTATTAGATCCTGAATCGAATAAGATATATTAATAAGAAGTAATAATATGATATAATTAGAATAAGATAAAAATAATAATGAATAATATATAATGAATAAAATATAATTAGATATAATTAGAACGTTATCGATTTTTCTTAGCGTATAAACACGAGGTCATCAGTCCATAAGTTTGTATTTTTAATTTTCTCTTAACGTATTGGTGCTACATATTGAAATTTTCTTTTTCCTATGTGCGTTGTGAGAGAACCGACTTATTGCTAGCGTCTAATTTGTTTAATTTGATCTCAGATAAATTGTGTTGAAAATTTTCACAAATAGGCACACTACCAGATTTCATTTCTCGCACTGCTCAAACGTTTTAAAATTGTTGCACGGATTAGAAATAAATTTTAACATATATGAGTAAATACTTAATATAAGAAAATTGGTGATGAAATATTAGTTTCCCCAGAAACAGCTACAACTAGCTAACCTAGCGGTGAGGATTTCACTTCAGGTAGTGAGAGACGTACATTTGAAATCTGGTCGCTTTGATTATAAAAACGTTGATACAGTGGTGCTTTCGACAATAAGAAATGGTCGGTAAATTATAAAGGCGTAATATCACTTGGAGCTCAGAAAGCTGATTTTTTATTCAAAACGAGTTGTATAGTTTTAAGTATCTCCGAAGTACCAGACTGTATTATAAGATTCCCAAATGATGGTGGAAATAACAAGTCCAGTCACGTAATTCACATCAAAAATTTATTGTCTTAAAACAAAATATATATCATTTTATTAAGACGTCAGTCTGAATCCAATATTTCCTATGTATCATTCTCTCATTTACAATGTTTATATTTTTTTCTTTTTTATACTATATCCACTTATTCGATTTATGTCTGGTAAATATCTACTATATCTCTGTATGCTCCACTCCTGAGGTGGGCTTCATTATTGCAAACAACTGAACCAGCGAAATTATCACTACGTGGAACGTATCAATACATTTAATTTACGGTTTTGTAACTATTTTTGATTACAATGAGATAATGTTTCTTGTTAAAACTTATAGAAATTAGGTACAATTTTTTAATAGAGCTTATTTAGAAAAAAATTACATGTTTTATGTATGCATTTTAATTACACAGTTTACCGTGTTAGAAAAACAGTTTTGAATAGGTAATAAAATAGACCAATGAATGATATATTTCTGAAAGTGAATAGAAAATATGTTTATTATCGGAGCGAAGCGAAAACTATAAAGTAGAGATTTCTCTCTCTGAGAACACATTAACAAAAGAACTTATTTCGATTGACACCGATTAGAACTAGTGAGTACAAATCACTAAAGGATGACCTTATGAAATACAATACGCATTCACACAACCATCTCTCCTTCCAATTGGAAGTAGCGACCTTCTGTAAAATTAGAAATACTTATATGAATGGATGAGTATCTCAACTACTTAATACGGTGATAGAGGGGTTGCTAGCTACCCATTCAATCACTTTTTTGGATGTTTACGCTAGCAAGTCTTATTGATATAAAAAGAGTATTTACCACCAAAATAAAAATAAGGACTTGATAGATTCCATGGGTTCTTTTAAAAGAGTCCATTTGAGATCAAAATTTTTCTTGAAAACATAATGATATATTTTAATAATCTTATATCAATTAAACCTCATTGTCGATAGACATGCACGGAATTATAACAATTGGAATTATTACAAATTAACAGATAGACCCATCGACTATATATTTTTTACACTATTAGCTGATGGTTTATTCAAAACACGGTACAGGCAGGGACCCTAAATCTTTTACGGTTCAAGAATGTAGAAATTAATGCACAATAATCTACTAATTGTTGAATTCTTTTTTAGCACGTTTTAACGTGCTAAACCTTTCTCTACCGTGACAATTCACCCGCAAAAAATACCGATACTTACACTGAAACAAAGTATAACCGATTCTTTTGTATTTCGATCACCTATGTTTTGCTAGTTTTAAACTATTGTTAGCAAGCAAACTGTTTTTATTTCATTGGAAATTAATAAAAGAAAATAATCTTCAATATTTCCAATAATCCCATATACTACTGATGTTCTAAAATATTTCTGTGAAAGCATACTTGCGACAAAAACATATCGTAGAAGAACGTGATTATGCAGTTCAAGAAGTATGTCACATGCTATTAGGATGGCTGCTTTTTAGTGGATCAGATTTTTGACTTAGTTGTTAAATTATGGAAACGGCTTGGAAGATAAAACATAAGCTTAATAATGTATTAAAAAATTAAAAAAGCATTCTGCAGAATTTGATGGACAGTCATTAATTTATTTTTCTAAAGAATCCAATTAGTGCCCAAAGACATGAAAGCAGTATTCTAATTTAAAGCTTTGTGATAATGGAAAACATTTCAAATTGCAACAAATTTTAAATATTTCAATTGAAAATAAATATAATGATTTGTCTCCACCTGTAAACATTTCTAGAAACAACAATTGGGTTGACTATTCGAGGTTCCGATCTTCAAGTAATGGACGATTTATAGTTTCTCGAGGAAGAAGATGAAAATAAAAATCTGGAAGAAATCGTTTTACGATATTATAAAAAGCTGTTTTTGGCTGTATCTGGGTATCGATAAGAATAATAAGACAGATAATTTAATTTCCGATTGATTAACAAGTCTGTCAGTGGAATTTTAAAGCAGACTGAATCCTTCAATAGATGAAATACGTCAATTTTTAAGCTCTATTCAAGTTGATCCTCGCCGTTTGATAGTTTGATAAATACTTACCAGAAGCAGAAGAAATTCGACTCCATCGTAAACTTTAATGGATACTGCTCGATAATCGTATTCTTGCAAAATTTGAATCCAAAGATTTGATTATTTATATTTATGTTTTTTTCTGAGGGTGTAAACTGGAGGGACAGAAAACCTCAAAAAAGATCTCAAAGCTAGAGTGTACTGTTTGGCAATATTACAGTACTATTTAAAACATCTAAACTTATTTCGGACAATTATTTTCTATAAATTAGGAATTCAGTAATACAGGTACTATTTAAATTCCGTTTATTAATAAGATCAAGCATAGGTCAATCTAAAACCTGGTTAGCGTAACTATTGTGAAATTTTTTTGAAGTCTCCGTGTAAAGTGCGAGTTGGGCTTAAAACAGATTTAACCATTATACTTTTGGGTTGGCTTTTAGCTATAAAATAAAAGTGAAAAGACGTACTTTTAATCGTTACTTCTCTAATAGTGAACTTCATTCTTTAAAATAAGGTAAATAATGTTATTAAAGAATTTAAATTTAATCTAATCTGTTTAATAATTTTGTAATATATAAAATAAAATCATAAAGATCATTTAGAAAAAACACATATTGTACCTTTAATTGACAATTGGATAACTGATTTGTTATAAACGTCTTGACCTTTCTTTTTTCTGTTTAGCCTCCGGTAATTACCTTTCAGATAATACTTCAGAGAATGAATAAGGATGATATGTATGAGTGTAAATGAAGTGTTTAGTCTTGTACAGTCTCAGTTCGACTATTCCTTAGATGCGTGGTTAATTGAAACCCAACCACCACCAAAGAACACTGATATCCACTGATATTCAAATCCGTGTAAAAATAACTGAATTTACTAGGACTTGAACGCTGGAAATCTCGACTTCCAAATCAGCTGATTTGGGAAGACGCGTTCACCACTAGACCAAGCCGGTGGGTTAAACTTCTTGACCTAATCCATATAATAAATTATGTATTGTTGATTGCTTACAGTATGATTTTGGTTTTCAAACCTCACCTGTTTTAGAAGGATAACAAACATCTATGGCCAAACCGAACCAGCAGTACACGATTGTAATAAAAAAACAAAAGATTTAACGTTATAGTCTTACATTTCTGTTCAGTCGTCTTTAGAAGATATAACCATCTACGGACCATGACGTCCTGCATTAAACTTTGTTGAGTTTTTGTACCAACCCCTAAACCTTTATTTGGCAGCCTAAAATTTATGTAGAACAATGTCGGCCTCGGTCCAATACCTAAGTTAGATTTCACAATTCCCTACATATTTATTTACCAGTTTAATAATACGTAGTAAATAAAGCCACTGTTTAGTTTCTATTTAAATAAGTATTTTATTATATCTTAATGCTGATACATGCTTAATATCTACTTTAATATTATATATTCATTACATTGTTACTTTAATGTGTTAATTCATGAGTGTATAATGGCGATGACAATATGATGTGTAAATTAGTACTGAACTATTACATAATTACTAATAATGTACTATAAATATCAGCTGATCAAAGCTTGCATAATAAACAACCTTGTTAGAGTAAGAAGAAAGTGACAGAGTATATTTATTTATAATTAGAGAGGAGATTTGCTACAGATCATTCATCTCATCCTCTGAATCAATACCTAACGGTGGTTCCGGAGGTTAAACAAGAAATAAAAAAAAGAGTGAGGAGGTAATGCATGGAATTTACCATAACTGCCCGCCAAAAATCGGGTGATTTTCCTCCTTTAATATTGTAAAAAAATGTTACAAGTAGTATCACGAATAGTAATAATAACAATCTTTGATTTGTAATCTAACATTATCATGAATAAATATATTGCACTAAACAGACAATGAATAAATAATATAATATAAGCAATCATGCTTATTGGTTATATAATACCAGTACAATTGAATAGGTTGATACATTTATTTCCCATTTAATATTAATAGTGATTATTCAATTATGCAATGTACAATAATCATAAATTAGTAATAATGTAATGTAATAATAATAATAATCATAATGCTCACAATAAAATAAACTTTGTTATTTAGTATGTACATAAATATATATATATATTTTTTATGCATAAATATGTACTTAAAATCATATAGACTAGGATTTCTTTAAAACATGTTGTTCGTGACCCACCTATTGAGAGAAGATGTGTCCATTGGCCAGAATTTTCGTGATCTCATTGGAGTGTAAATAATGACTTATTGCACCTTATAATAACTTATTGCATCTGGTTTGTCGGCGGGTTTTCTTGATGTCGCTGTGTGTTCAATTCCCCAACGTTCCGGTCGAGAGAGGATTCCTCATGGTGGAAAAGGGAGCTGTCCGGCATGAAGAGGGCGGTTTGTCGCTTACGGAGAACTTCTCAACGTGAAGGTGATCCGGAACGACGGGCCGTTCTTGTTGCTAAATACAGGACCCTAAGGTGTTCTTACTTTCATAAAGTCCGGACTGCGATAACGGAGTCCTGGCGATTCTTTGTTTATGAGCAAGGGAACAGGGATCGCTGGGGCAAAGTATATAGGGTCTTAGAACACAAACGATGAAAGGACGTTCTTATGTCTGCTCTCTCGGCTAGGTTCGGTGTAATTTCAGATACTTCTGAGGTTTTACACAAATTACTAGACGATTTTCTGCCTGATGATAGAAAGCTGGAGAGACCGCATACCATTTGCTGGTGAAGAGAGAGGTCGCTCAGTTCCGCAAGGGTGTAGTTTTCTTGGAGATCACCGAGGCTGAAGTGCGTAATGCTATCTGTAGTTTAGTTCAGGTAGGGGTGGATTTCTGTTACAATTGTGGTGAAAGGGGTCACAAAACTCGAGAGTGTAGAGAAGGAATCAAATGCCTGACTTGTAGTAGTATTGATGACCGCACCCGAGGCTTGACGTGCGCTTTACAGAAGCATGATTAGGGCTGTTTTTTCGAATGCAAATAGGACTATTCTCTCCCACGATCTAGTTCTGGAGGAACTGGCTAGTGGTCTGGGAGCTGATTTCTTGATCACGACGGAGCCTAATCGGTTTACAGCCGCAAAGAAAGAGTGGTGCTCAGATATGGCGGGAGATATTGCCATACGCAATATCAGTGGCAGATGGGGCTTTCAATTATTACATAGCGCTCAGGGTATCATAGCTACTGAATTGACAGACGCTGTTTTGGTAGGGGCTTATGTCAGTTCAAATTGCGATTATCAAGACTTCGAAAACTACGTGTGGAGTCTTCATGACGTCATCAAAAGATCCCCGAAAAAGGTAATCCTGATGGGCGACCTTAATTGTAAGGCCGTTGCGGTAGGCAATTCTTATACGAATAGAAGAGGCGAAGTCCTGATAGAATTGACGATGTCTACTGGTTTATACTGCTTAACTTATCAGACCCCTATATTTGAAACGAGAGGGCATCAGTCCGTGCTAGGCTCGATCATCTTGGGTGGAAGCTGGGACCACTCCAGGTGCAGCTGGAGGGTCCTGCAGGATGAGACTGGTAGTGACCATCTTGCCACGATATGAGAGATCTAAGACCCTCTGACTAAAACAGCTGGAGTGCTGAGGTCGCCGGGATTGAATCGGAAACAGGTTTCAACAGTTGTAGACAATGTCGGAAGACAGCTGGCAGTTGGTCGAAGGCTGTCACCTGAAGTTTTTCAAGAGATTATAATACAAGAGATTGCTCAAATAACAAAGGCAGTAGGTAAGCATCATCCGCTGTATTGGTGGACCGAAAATATTGCTCAACTTAGGAGGAACCTTCAGCGGTTGCGACGCATAAAGCAGGGGTTGAGAGTGGCTGGTGGTGAAGAGGGTGAAGAGGCTGCCAGGAGTTATGTCAATGCGAGACGTGTTCTGAACTACGAGAATAAAAAGACAAAATAGATGAAATGGCAAGAGTTATGTGGTGAACACGACGCATATCCGTGGGGGCGAGCCTATCGGATTGCAATGAATCGGTTTGGCAGGAGACTACCCATCCTCACGGAACAGTCTGCTTCTAGACGGATATCTAAACGTTTCAATCGGGAAGAGAGTGGTTTAACCGAAATCGTAGAATGTGATCGTGAGAGATTCACGTAGGAAGAAGTAGTCAAGGCGATTCATCTACTACGTGATTGCAAGAGCCTCGGACCTGATAGAATACCGGCTGCGATCGTAAAACGTCTAGCAAGTAAAGTGCCCAGGGAACTGACCAACATTACTATTTTCGGTCTTGAGACCAAACGCTTTCCCAAGTGTTGGAAGGATTCAAGGTTGATTTCCTTCCCCAGTTTGTAGAAGAAGAAGGGGCACTTGGAAAACCAGGAAAATACCCACGATCATTATGCTGGATGTACACAATGCGTTCGAGTCTGTTACCTGGCAAATTAGCCATTATCTACGAAGACAAATAGGAGAGTACTTGACTGAGTGGTGGATTGATGCTAACACATTGAAAGGTAAAGATTCCAAGTCTTTGGCAGGGTGCCTCAGGGGTTAGTCCTGAGCCCCTTATTATGGTTATTGGTGTACGATGGGGTTCTTAGCCTCCCCATGCCAATAGATATTCAATTAGTGGCGTGTGCTGACGATCTCACAGTCCTTTTGAGGTACAGGACGGAAGCAGATATAGAGGAACGTGGGAATTTGGCATTAACTAGTATTAGTAACTGAATGTCTAATAAAGGGCTGGAGCTTGATCCACAGAAATGAATGTGCCCCACCCTAATGGGGAGAAGACGTTTTGTCGGAATGGACGTGAGACTGGGTGACCAATCGTTGCAATTCAGTGAAAACATTAAATATTTGGATGTCAGGTTTGATAAATCCTGTAAGTTTACACAACATGATCTTTACTCTTGCGCGAGATCTGAGAAGATTTTTAATCTGCTCCTAGAGCTAGACCAACAAAAAATTAATAGTATCTAAGTTACGTTTTCTGTTCTGTATGTTGCACCGGTTTGGGACGCCGCCGTAGATGTTAAAAGAAATTTAACTCGTCTTTAAAGTTTACATCGCCGTATGTTGTTGGAGGTGATATGTGGATATCGGACCGTTTCATGTGAGGCAGCCTGTTTGCTAGCTTCAGCCTTGCCAATTGAGCTGCAAGTGAAAGAACGAATGGAGCGATTTGAAGGTATGGGGAAACGTGTTGCGGTGTAGGCTACGAGAAATGCCTGGTAAATGAAATAGACAACAGTTGGAGGTTCTAATTGGATCAGGCGGCTAATTACAGACATAGATCTTTGGCTAAATAACGGTCATGGCGAAATTAATTTCTTCATAACACTAATGTTAACAGGTCATGGGACTTTCCAGTATTATTTGCGAGTATTTAGGTTGGGCAGACGTAGTTCCTGTATTGTAGATGTCCTGCCTGTATCGTAGAAGGGTGGGTACTGCGGAACATACAGTCTTCGAGTGAAGGGAAGGCGCGTTTTCGTAGGCAGACTGGCCTGGATGGGCTCCAACCAGAGAATTCAATACGTTTTATTTTGACATCAGATAAAAATTGGAGGCCTTTTAATAATTTTTCCACTAAGGTGCTAAGCAAAAATGTCGAGGAGGGGCGCCGGAGTGGATTTTAGAGTTAGAGAAGTGCGGATAGCCTCGGTCCGCACCAGACATGTCCGTTACGATGATCGACCGCGTCTCCCCCGACCCAGACCCGGCTGCTGGGTTGGGGGGCCGGGGACGACTTGGTCAAGTCCGGTTCTCCTTGCTCAGTGGTTAGAAGCGTGAAGTATTAAAAAGCATAAACCTAGACCCTCTCGGCCTCTCCTTGGAGGGGCCGGGAACAACATAGTCGGATCCAGTACACCTCTTCTCGGAGATTAGAGGCAGGCGATAAAAAAGATCCACCGGGGGGATTAACTGCCATGCCGGACGTACTGTCGGGGAGGGGACGCTCTCTGTCGCTGAACTTTACTTGATTATGTATCCGCCTTTGGGGAGGAAGGGATAATGAAAAATAAAAAAGGTAGGGGTAAGGCCCCAAGCTTTGATGGAATAGCGGCGGAGTTTCTTGTTCGCTCGGTTGGGATGAGAGTTGTCACACGTGTATTTAATAAATTTTTGTTTGGAGGATTCTTCCTTGTGCGTTGGAAGAAGGGGATTGTATAATTGTTGTTTAAAGGTGTCTACAAGGATCCCGGTGTTAGTTCGTCGTATAGACCTCTGATGTTACTTCCGGTTATTGGTAAAGTCTTTGAAAAGGTTCTGTATATGAGTATAAACGAGAGGTTAACCTTACAAAGATTGTTGATGGGGAATCAGTACGGGTTTCGTCCCAGAAAGGGTACGGAGGACGCCATACTCCGTGTGATGAGTGTGGTAACAACCAGTAAGGCGGAATATCCTCGGGATTTTCCTGGGCATTTCAAGAGCATTCAATAATCTATGATATAGCCTTCCGCTATTTGCCAACTCCAAAAAAGAGAATGTACTGAAAATGAATTGCAAGTTCTGCAAAATTACTTCAGTCATCGAGATGTGCTGCTCTGCGAGATCGGCCATGAGGTTGGCACGATGCTGTCTAAGGGATGTCCCCAAGGCAGCGTGTTGGGTCCATTATTGTGGATGGTGGAGTTTGATTCTCTCCTGCGGCTGAGGTTGCCCAGCAGGTGTTGCATCGTGGCTTATGCGGACGATGGGATCCTGCTAGTCGAAGGAAGCTCGCTGAGGAAGGTTGAGATTTTAGCCACTCGAGCTTGCAGGATGCTTCAGGTGTGGGGTCATCAACACAAGATGACATTTACCCCGGGAAAGACCACGATGATGCTCCTCAAAGGCCGTTTGTCAGTGAGTCGGCGTGTCCGTTTTTCGATGGCAGGCCAGCGTATAAAGTATGTTCAAGTTCAAAAGTATCTCGGGGTGTTTCTTGATGAGAAACTGCAATTTAAGAAGCATCTTCAATACGTCGCGATGCAATGCCTTCTACGTTATTCGACGTGTAGTCAATCCTGATTTGGGTCTTAACTTTAAGACCATGAGCATCACTGTATAAAGGCGTGTGCAAGGCTATTATATTATACATGACGCCTGTTTGGACGGACAGGCTAAAATATAAATGTTATCACGACATATTATTAAGGGCTCAACGCTTAATATTGTTAACGATAATGGGTGGTTACCGTACTATTTCACGGAAGGTAGTCCTGGTGATTGCAGGTGTGAAACCAATAAACTTGATTGCGTCTGAGAAGCAGTAGCTTTTTTTGCTAAGGAGTCCGATAAGTTGTCTTCGGATAAAGTTCGAGAAATTGAATAACATGGCAATGCCTTGTGGTAGGCCAGATGAGATAAGACAGATGGTGGACGCATGATCTCTCACCAAATGTTGTTGGTTTGCGGGACGCCTCTTGGGTGCACCCTAATAAATATGTGACGCAATTTCTTTCCGGCCATTGTGCTTTTAGGGACAGACTGCAGAAATTAGGCCAGGTAGAATTTGGAGTGTGTCATCAGTGTGGACAATTGGACGACACCTACGATGTTCTTTATGAGTGCTCGAAATACGAGTTATTGCGTATGGAGACCATCCGTCGGCTTCATCTTATCGGGTCGGCGTTGGATTTCGGTGTAAAATGGAGAAGCCAGGCCGAATGGGCAATAGTATAGAGTTTTGTAGTGTACTTAGCAAAGGAAAGGATTGCTAAGGGGATTTAGAGCTCTGCTTGGATTTCTCTTTTATTTTCCTTTTGATGATTTTTTGTTATAAATTATGTTTTTGTTCTTGTTCTTTTTTGTTTTGTTTCAATGTTACTGTGTTCTTATTGATCCGTGTAATATTTTTCCTTTTCATGTTATGTGTTGAACTCACTTTTACCTTCTACGGGTCGGTAGTTCAATTATTTTGTTTACTTCGGTATTTTCAGTCTTGCTTAAGACTCGGTGAGCTCCGGTAAAGCCCATAAGGGCTCGGAACGGATGGGTGGCGGAGGGTGACTTCCCCTACGGGGTCAGGATTGATGCATCTTAATAAATAATCTTATGTAATATCTGGTGTCTTGCACTTTAATAATCAATAATGTGTATGTTGTAAGTATTGTATATATGTATTATTTGCGTATGTGCGTGTATGTAGTATATGTGTGTATGAATTTAGTATAATAATTAGTCTGTAAATGATTTACTGTGTAGAAGCAGTGTCTATAATACATCAATATAAATCTGCATTAGTGTATAACAATAATATACAACATTTATGTGGATACTACTAATCATATTTGTTTGAAAACAAATCAATTAAAATAAATAATAATATAATATATAAATATTTGAATCGTTCACAATATTATTTCAATTGAAAGAATATCAATAATATATTAAAAATTGTTATTACTTCTTTAAAACATTAATTCAATCACATAGATTGTTAATAAACAATTAATGAACCAATAAATATTACATCAACAACCATCACTAGCCTGTCTTAATTCTTGTCCCATTTTCACTGTTCTAGATACATTTTGGAAAAAAATATCAATAAAGCAAATCGAAATCACGGATGAATTGTTAACTGTTTGACAATTTATTCCGTATATATTTTAACGAAGTACGTTAACCAGAAAGAAAATAGTTTGTAAATGATCAATCACTTAACGAAGATTACCTGTTACATAATTTTGTCTTCAAATTCAAACTTAACTTCAAATTATAACTTTAAATGTAGAGTCTGTTAGAATCGATTATACTTTCCAATGTCTAACAAGGACAAGTAATATTTTTATATGTAAGTGAATAGTTTTTCTCGAAAATAAATAAAAACATAATATATCCAAGAGTCATTTTTAATATAATTTATTCAATTATAATTAATCATACCTTTATCCAGGTAATTTTAAATGTTAGGTAATACAGCCGTAGGTGAAATTAAATTTTGTTAAAGCCACCATTAGCCACAATTTTGAATATGTGCTCGAATATCGTGACCAAAAGGAATGTAAAGGATACTGAAGCGCATTGGGATGTAAAACACTTTCTAAGTTAATCTTCAACTAGAACATACTACTAATCGACATGACGCTGATAGTGATCTAAGAATATACACAAATATCACCGATAAACATTGCATCAAAGAAGGGCTTTAAAAAAAAAACAGACAAGCTGAATGAAAAATTTAGATTCGATAACAGAATCTAAATTATTGGACACACAAAAAAGACAAGGTAATAAGACTAAGAGTAATAATCCCTTTTTTTTTTCTTTCGTTTGAAACGTTGAACTAATTTTAAAACATAAATTGCGTTCTAATTTGAAGGATAGACTAATAGTAACAGTTAAATAATTTTAATGCGATAATTGTGTGAGTAGATAAAAGTGATTTAATAGTCGGCGTAATCGAAGTGCAAAAAACAGAACAATTAAACAATAACAAGTAAATTTCCAATAAATATTATTTGAATACAATTTCAGAATAAAGCGTGTACAAACATAGTGAAAGTATAAAAATTCAATAATAAACAATATAGAAGATTAATAATAACAGCGGTAACTACACGTACAAAGTGGTGCTTATAATAGAACAATAGAGAGGAAATTTTATGTGTGTTTGTAAACAATTTTAACTATCATTATTAAGAATAATAACTACAATATTACTGTAAAAACCTCAATTATTTACACGTCTAAAACAAACGTTCATTTACATTATAAACAATTTAATAAAAAATGAAAATTGCAATTAATACAACAGAAATGCCAGAGAAAAAATAATTTAAAAAAAAAATCGACAAAGTTAAAATAAAATAAAATAAAAATTAAAAATGTCTACAAAACAAAAATCCCTTTCGGCACGCCGGAAGGCATAGATTTCACCGATGCTAAGTAGAGAATAAGCCGGTTTCCATGGCGCGAGTAGTAGCGTCTCAGCCTTTCATCCGGAGGTCCCAGGTTCGAATCCCGGTCAGGCATTGTATTTTCACACACGCTACAAATCATTCAGCTCACCCTCTGAAACAATACCCGGGTGATCCCGGAGTTAAAAAAAAAAATAGGGGATAAAAACGATTTCCAGCTTAAAGATAAGAAAAACTTCAAATTTACTCAATACGACAATGGTTGGTAGCATGGGATAAAAAGTTTCACATGTTTACCATACTACAAGCCCCGTTTTCTTACAATTGTAGCAAAATTTTGGTCATCCCTTGTCATAAAGGTTGGTGATATCAAAAATCGTTTCAGACAAAAGTTTTAGGTAATGTTTAGAGAACTAACGACCACTTTAAACCGTTCCATACTGTTCCTATTAAGGGAAATATGATTTTTTATTGGTCTTTGAAACCACATTTTTTCAACTCCCTGGGCCAATTGTTGGTGTTATCAAAACATTTATTTACATAAGTTTTAGGCCCTTATTCAAGGAATTTAAATAAATTTTTAAGAAATTTAAACGAATTCGATATTTTATTTAATAAGAAAGTTGTAGCGATATTTTGTGTTTTCGATAAAGCCCCCCTATTCCACTCCCATGGTCAGATTTTGGCCGTTAACGAACTCAACCGAGATTTTTAGACGATTTATTTTTAACGAACAATTTGAAAGCGATTGGCGCAAAATTACGGCAGTTATTGTGTCCGCAAGAAAGTGAAATATATATATATATATATATAAAATATATATATATATATATATATATATATATATATAAAGTATATATATATATATATACTTTTGAGCTGACGGTCGTTTTGGAGTCTACGGGATGTGAAACGCGAAGATATGTCGAAATTTTCCGAAAGTCGAATCATGGTAGTATCCATTACAATAGGTAGCTTTATCATGAAATTTACCTAAAACTGAAATAAAAGTTTTACCTACCGATAGAACGATGTAAAAATATTTCTCTAGTAGCTTTATCAGCTCTATAATGCGCTTGATAATAAGTAGCGAGATTTCTTTCAAAAATCGTGTATCTCCTATTACATTTTCCTTATTTTTTCACAGCGTATTAAAAATTAAAACTAAAATGTTTGAATTATTTGACAATCAAAAGCTGATGTGCTGGTTGCTTCAGTAATTTAGTGAACAACATTACTGACTGCTAAAGTGAAGGTCTCATATTTTTTCTCGGTTAGAGACTGTATCTTTACGCTAAAATAAAAGTGTAAACTTGACAAGGTTTCTTCATAAAAAATAATAAAAATTTTACTTTTATTAATCAGCAGTTGAATAAAAATAATGTGTTTATATTGCTTTGAATATTAGTGACACTGTAATTGCAGAAGGACTAACGATTTCTTCCAATTATAAAAAAACAATTGTTTTAAGTACATAATCAGTTGCGATATAAAATCAATCCTCAGAAAAGAAGAATTCAAATTAACATGTAAGTTTTAAAATAAAATTTTTAAAAAATTGCAAGAATTTTATACAATTTTACATATATATATATATATATATATATATATTATATATGTAAGTATTTGATTGATTCAGTTATTTTTTTTACCGTGAGGTTATCTTGTTGCTCTAAAGCTTATCCGTACAGTGGTCGCATTATTATTATTACTATTTCCATTGTTCACGGCCATTCCTTCAAAGGTATAGTTTTCCTCATTGTGATGTAATAATTACATGAACCTGTTATTTTACGGCAATAATTTATTATTATTATCCTTTTCTTTTATACCATAAATTTAATCCGACAACCTGTAGAACTATTTTATTACCGCATGTCATAAATCGATGATGCATTTTGGTTGGATAATCAGTCATATTCGTTTATTTTTCAGATATTAGGTAGTATGTACGCATTAGGTTAGCTGAATTTAACCGTCCATTTTTCACGCAAGTCTTGGTTATTGCGTTGATGGTCTAAAATTATGTATCAACGTAACTGAAAAATTTCCATGGACTGAAGTAAGTATAAGACTTTTGAAGTATGTTGAATTTTGATGTTTGGCTTTTGTTTTAATTCTTGTAGTCTGATCGAGACCAGGGAACAATGCTAATAAATTTATCATGATGTCAATCCCAAGATTCCTCTGTGAGTAGGAGTGGCTTCGTCACTTGTAACTTCAATAGCATCCTCTACTCTAGAATCTTAACCAGCAGTTGTTATTGAGAGCTACACACCCTAAACTCAGATACTTAGACACTCCTTTCTGAAATGAACCCTCTTTCTTATCAAGTTTCTTCTTAATAGACTGCTTACTAGAGTGAAAGCTATTATTTCATTCTTTAATTATTGCATTAACATCCTTGAGGAATATGTTTTCTTCCGTTCTTATATTGCTAAAATTTTACAAGACATAACTTCGATTGCAAACATGATATTATTCAACACTAGAAGGATAAAAAACAAGTTAATTCAGCTCCAGTTAAATGTAGTTGAACTATGGCAGTGTTTAACTGCTTGTATTACGAACTGTAGTGATAAATTTAACAATTGACATTCCAGAATCGGCAAATATGTAGTTACACATTGATAATCTTGTATGTAAATAATTGAGAACTATCTAAAAACCTAATATAGATTGTAAAAAATACAGATCGGAAAATAATACAAACTAGTTAAAAGTATGAAAAAAATGAAATTAACAAATAAGAAAAAAATATTAAAACTACTATTTTCATTATTAATATTATTTCATTATTCATGGAGGCAAGTCATACATTTTTAAATTATATTATAATGAATTATTCGCATATTAAGGAAAATAATTAAAAATATGACTGAGTCATTTAGGGCCTTTATATATATATATTTCCATACTTAATATTGTGTGGTAATTTTAATTAAAATTTAATGAAACCACCAGAATACTAGAATGATTCTTTGATTTGAATATTACTGAATTATCTCTACTCATATCAAGTCGATTCGGAACCCACAGACAGATGCTATTCTTTCTCGTGTAACGACACTATATCCTATAGCTTGTTATAACTTTGGATCGTCCTGAAGGGAACTGTTAATTAAATTACTTGAATGACATAAAAGATGTTAAGAATTGAGTTAGAAATTAAATATTCTTTTACCTTTGACTGTTAAAGTATTTTTTTATTTCAATTCTGTGAGAATCTCTAAATGAACCAGTTAATATAAGTAAAAATAGCAGTATTTTATGGCTGTTCTTAAAATTTCTACTTCTAAGTTGGTCAGGTCAGGTCTACATAGTTCCAACATAAGATATACACAGTTTATTCATCTCTGCGTTCATAATATTAAATATTTTGTTTATTCTATCAATAGATTTATTTACTTAATTTTCTAAAATCGAATTTGCTGTGGGAATTATTTGTATATTCTGGTTTATTTTTTAAAATTATAATTATTTTTTGTTAATTTTAACAATCATATTGTTATTATTTATAATGTTTTGTTACATACTGTTTTTAAGCCACAGATGCTTGCTCTGCGGTGTTTATTTAATGAAATGTTGTTTTGAAATAAAATAAATAAAATGAAATATAATATTTTAAAATAAAAATAATAATAATAATAACAATATATTCAGTAATATAATTTCACAATTATTATCAATAAATTGTTTCCCTAAAATTTAAAATCCTCCCACCAAAATATGGTATTTAAATTAATCTTACAAAAAACAAAACGTTAATGTTATGAATTAAAGACTAAAACATAATGTTTTTCAAATATACGGATAAACGATATCTAAATGGATTAAGTCGATTTTTTCATTCAATCCATATTCCACTTACATTCATTGAGAATAAATGACTCTTTTAAAAATATTAGATAAATATTTGTCATTATTATTCTCGTATGAATATTCGAAAGTTCCAGATATCCCATGCAGCTTTCTTGATTCGGAGCCCATAGGCAGCCGTGTCCCTTGTTCCTGACGTGTAGTCTTGTATAGCCTCAGACCGACCATACCTTGGACGTGTGGTTAATTAAAAACCAACCACCAAAGGACACTGGTATTCACAACCTATTGTTCAAATCCGAATTGAGGCAACTATCTTCAGTAGGATTCGAATCCGAGATTTCTCGATTTCGATATCAGTTGATTTACGACGACGAGTTATCCCGCTCGACCAATCCGGCGAGATAGATAATTGTTTATAATTGGGTGTCTAACATTAGAGTAGGAACCTTACTATAAAAAAATTTTAAGATAATGTGAGATGAAATTATTTTGCTTTTATGTCAAAATGGACAATAAAGTAGAAAACAAGGAAGAAGAATATAGTAGTGACAGAATATTAAAAAAAAATTATTTATTTGGTCTACTAATTAGGGGTATTAGTATAAATGGGTATTTTCTATAATAAATATTTGAATCGCAGGAAATTAAATATATTGTTTAAAATTAAATATCGTTTTAACATTTATTAAACAATAAATTATAGTGTCAGCTTTTAATGTGTAGATGAATATATAAATCAGATTTGTATATGCAGTTTTTCAGATAGACGATTAGTCTACCTGAAATTAGTTAAGTTAAATGGATGTAATATTTCCAATTTTCAACAGTGCAATCAGGTAATCACTATTACTTTTCTATTTCAGTTTGAAGGCTGTTTATTTCCAACTTTCAGTGATAAACCAGTAGTTATTAATATTAATAAAAATAATCAGAACTTGTAAATATATTTTCATGTTTATATGTGGACTTTCTCATATATTTATTGTGTAAGTATAACAGTAAATGATTGACAACTGAAATTTCTTTAAATTAACAAAAACGTTGACCTATCTAGTCAGAGTGTAAATTTCCCATCGATTTAAAGATAATTCAACAAATATCTTTTATAAATTTTTCCTTCCTTGTACGAAGTAAAGGAAATATTGTGATCGCGAATAATTCCGGTTTTCAGATTTTAACGGAAATATCCATTTTGACAATCCCTGAATCCATTTTGACTAGTTTCGGCGTGACGTAACTATACGTACCTACGTTTGTGCGTACGTATGTACGCACAAACCACTTGGTTTCGATTTTGTATGAAGTAAAATTATGAAGGGCCTTTCAAAAATCTTTTATCATAAATTATAATATTCTTAAAGTTATCTTTATTCTTACCTGCTATCTTGATACTCTTCTTTTTGAATGTTATCCAGATTGCCTCACATGATCTCTTTATATACGCCAAATAATTCATTACTTGTTCATTCTAGTATATTTTAAAACACTGTATTCTAATAATATTAAGCCTACCAGTAATATCAATACTGCTACAATAAAAGTCGCAGTCAATGATATAGCACAATTAAACAAATGTATAGATCTGTGAAAAATACAAAGTACGGAACGATGGTTTAAATTATAAATTAAACATGACTTTCTTTTTAGTATTATCTGATAATTAAAACTTAAGTTATCTTCAACATGTTTACTTATAACAATCCTACTACTGCCCGACTGTTTCTTTTTTATTTGTGAGATTCGAAAATGTGAAATTATTATAAATTAATTTATGCAGGAATACCTCAAGAAATGTTTCAGCTCCATTTTTGATTTTCATACGCAAACCTGACTTTTCAACAATAGCGACAATAATAATAATAATAGTGGTGACTTTTGGTTGCTGGCCTCCATGGCGTGAGTAGTAACGTCTCGGCCTTTCACCCGGAGGTCCTGCGTTCGAATCCCGGTCAGGTATGGCATCTTTCACACACGCTACAAAACATTCATCTCATTCTCTGCGGATAAAAATTGGTTAACTGCGGACCCGGAGGTTAAACGAAAAAAACGTGACTTTTGGTTACTACACTTTCATTTAAGGGATGGACAAAGACCACAATATTATATCATAGCAGTTACTATGATATAACTCAATTTCCATATGTATACACAAATTTTAGATAAAAGACAAAAAGAAAGAAAAGAAAAACTTAGTAGCAGAATAGTAACATAAATACAATCCTTAAACTCGTCTGGGCAATTGACATATAACTGTGAGATTTATAGTCGTAAAAACAATGCACTAATTAAAAGATTCCGCCCAAAATATTAGAAATATCTTAAATTAGATTAGGCAACTTCTCTGTCAGTCTTATGGAATTGATGTTTTATTATACTGTTTACTGAGTTTTATAACAGATAAATTTCTTTTGTGGTAGAAAGCACTATGAAAATTTTAAATATTTTTGTTTGTTAGACATAAAAAAAGTAAGTGGGTACTGTTTATTTAGTAATTCACATTAATTTTTTGATATATTTCAGACGATTAAAAATAAGCAATGAAAAGAAAAAGTTAAATGTATTACGGACTTTTTCCAAAACCGACCACTAGCAGTGGTAGCTTCGAATATTACTTATTCTAGAAAAATTTCACCTCCACCAAAACGATACTGCCTTGTTCGTCGTTGTAAACCGGATTACTTAAAATACGGTTTTACTTCATCGTCAGAATCGGAAGAAGATTGTCCGAGACTTCAATGCGTCGTATGCAGAGGAGTTTTATCAAATAAATGTATGAAGCACGCAAAAGCACTACATCGTTTACAAACAAAGCATTCGAATCTACAAGATTTTTTTTTGTCTTCAGTCATTTGACTGGTTTGATGCAGCTCTCCAAGATTCCCTATCTAGTGCTAGTAATTTCATTTCAGCATGCCCCTACATCCTACATCCCTAACAACAGGAATTGTTGGAATATTGTTTTACATATTCCAAACGTGGCCTGCCTACACAATTTTTTCCTTCTACCTGTCCTTCCAATATTAAAGCGACTATTCCAGGATGCCTTAGTATGTGGCCTATAAGTCTGTCTCTTTTTTAACTATATTTTTCCAAATGTTTCTTCCTTCATCTATTTGCCGCAATACCTCTTCATTTGTCACTTTATCCACCCGTCTGATTTTTAACATTCTCCTATAGCACCACATTTCAAAAGCTTCTAATCTTTTCTTCTCAGATACTCCGATTGTCCAAGCTTCACTTCCATATAAAGCGACACTCCAGACATATACTTTCAAAAATTTTTTCCTGACATTTAAATTAATGTTTGATGTTAACAAATTATATTTCTGACTGAAGGCTCGTTTAGCTTGTGCTATTCGGCATTTTATATCGCTCCTGCTTCGTCCATCTTTAGTAATTCTACTTCCAAAATAACAAAATTCTTCTACCTCCATAATCTTTTCTCCTCCTATTTTCACATTCATTGGTCCATCTTTGTTATTTCTAATACATTTCATTACTTTAGTTTTGTTCTTGTTTATTTTCATGCGATAGTTCTTGCGTAGGACTTCATCTATGCCATTCATTGTTTCTTCTAAATCCTTTTTACTCTTGGCTAGAATTACTATATCATCAGCAAATCGTAGCATCTTTATCTTTTCACCTTGTACTGTTACTCCGAATCTAAATTGTTCTTTAACATCATTAACTGCTAGTTCCATGTACAGATTAAAAGTAATGGGGATAGGGAACATCCTTGTCGGACTCCCTTTCTTATTACGGCTTCTTTCTTATGTTCTTCGATTATTACTGTTGCTGTTTGGTTCCTGTACATGTTAGCAATTGTTCATCTATCTCTGTATTTGAACCCTAATTTTTTTAAAATGCTGAACATTTTATTCCAGTCTACGTTATCGAATGCCTTTTCTAGGTTTATAAACGCCAAGTATGTTGGTTTGTTTTTCTTTAATCTTTCTTCTGCTATTAATCTGAGGCCTAAAATTGCTTCCCTTCTCCCTATACTTTTCCTGAAACCAAATTGGTCTTCTCCTAACACTTCTTCCACTCTCCTCTCAATTCTTCTGTATAGAATTCTAGTTAAGATTTTTGATGCATGACTAGTTAAACTAATTGTTCTGTATTCTTCACATTTATCTGCCCCTGCTTTCTTTGGTATCATGACTATAACACTTTTTTTGAAGTCTGACGGAACTTCCCCTTTTTCATAAATATTACACACCAGCTTGTATAATCTATCTATCGCTTCCTCACCTGCACTGCGCATCTATCGACTTTACCTTTCGAATTATATATCGGTGTACATACACCTCTTTGTTTAACACATTATTAGATTTTAATTTATGTACCCCAAAATTTTCCTTAACTTCCCTGTATGCTTCGTCTATTTTACCAATGTTCATTTCTCTTTCCACTTCTGAACACTTTTCTTTAATCCACTCTTCTTTCGCTAGTTTTCACTTCCTGTTTATAGCATTTCTTAATTGTCGGTAGTTCCTTTTACTTTCTTCATCACTAGTATTCTCATATTTTCTAGGTTCATCCATCAGCTGCAATATATTGTCTAAAACCCAAGATTTTCTACCAGTTCTCTTTGTTCCGCCTAAGTTTGCTTCTGCTGATTAATAATTTCCTATTTAACATTCTCCCATTCTTCTTCTACATTTTCTACCTTATCTTTTTTACTCAGACCTCTTGCGATATCCTCCTCAAAAATCTTCTTTACCTCCTCTTCCTCAAGCTTCTCTAAATTCCAACGATTCATCTGACACCTTTTCTTAAGGTTTTTAAATCCCAATTTACATTTCATTATCACCAAATTATGGTCGCTATCAATGTCTGCTCCAGGGTAAGTTTTGCAGTCAACGAGTTGATTCCTAAATCTTTGCTTAACCATGATATAATCTATCTGATACCTTGCAGTATCGTCTGGTTTTTTCCAAGTGTATATTCTTCTATTATGATTTTTAAATTGGTTGTTGGCAATTACTAAATTATATTTTGTGCAAAACTCTATAAGTCGGTCCCCTCTTTCATTCCTTTTGCCCTGCCCGTATTCACCCACTATATTTCCTTCCTTGCCTTTTCCAATGCTTGCATTCCAATCTCAAACTGTTATTAAATTTTCATCTCCTTTTACGTGTTTAATTGCTTCATCAATCTCTTCGTATACACACTCTATCTCATCATCATCATCATGGGCGCTTGTAGGCATATAGACGTTAACAATCGTTGTCGGTGAAGCTGAGTTTATTATTCTAAAATCACCTGACCAAAAAAGTCGCCTTCCTCTTCTCACCGAACCTCACTAATTCCTACTACATCCACATTTATCCAATCCATTTCTCTTTTAAAATTTTCTAGCCTACCAAACTTTTTTAAACTTCTAACATTCCACGCTCCGACTCGTAGAATGTTATTTTTTAATTTTCTGGTGACCCCCTCCTCAGTAGTCCCCACCCGGAGATGCGAACGGGGGACTAGTTTACCTCCGGAATATTTTACCAAGGAAGGCGCCTCCATCATTGCTGTATGAAAATGCAGAGAGCCACATTTTCTTGGAAAAAAAAGCAGCTGTAGTTTTCCATTGCTTTCAGCTGCGCAGTACTCAGAGGACTGAGTGATGTTGATATGGCCGTTTAAGTCGTCCTGACTCACGCCCCTAACAACTACTGAAAGAGCTGCTGCCCTCTTTCAGGAATCATTCATTAATCTGGCTGTCAACAGATACCTCTCCGATATGGTTACACCTTCGGTCCAGCTACTGTGTATCACTGAGTACTCAATACCCCTCACCAACGGTAAAGTCTCATGATTCATAGAGGAGGATCTACAATAGAAGCATCGTGAATTTTTTGATCGTAAAAATTCTGAATTTAAAAACTAAAATTATCTTTGAAAAAGTTTCTTCTCGTCTACAAATCTTTTGTAAAATCATCATTTTAGTTGCTTTACGAATTGCTAAGTACAAAAACACTTATTCTGTTACCAAAGATTTACCAAAACCGTGCTTAATATACATTTTTTTTTTTAATTTTAGGTACGCTGCTGGAGTTAAAATGAAAACTTTACCGCTATCTAACGATACTATCCAGCGTAGAATCAGTGAATTAGCAACTGAAGTTGAATACCAATTAATCCAAAAGGTTATCAAATTATTGTTTGCTCTTCAACTCGACGAATCTGCTGATGTTACCAATAAAGCAATACTATTATGTTATTTTCGTTATATTTATTACGAAATTAATGACATAAAAGAAGGAGTATTTTGTTTTCTTGAGGTTTAATCGTACAACCAGTTCAGAAATATTTATATTGATAATATAACTGCAGGATTATATATTCAAAGAACCTACCTTAATTTGAAAAATTGTATTGGGTTATGCACTGATGGGGCTGCAAATATGACGGAAAAATTCAGAAGTTGCAAAAAAAATTAAAGAGCTAGCAAACGAAAAAATGATTTTTACTCATTCTGTTATACATCGTGAGCATTTAGCTGCTAAAACGTTGTCTCCTGATTTGAACACTGTTCTTATTCAATCGATAAAAATAATGAACTATATAAAAAACAATACACTGAATTCCAGACTTATTTCAAAATTATGCAATGAAATGGGATCTGAACATTTATTAATTCACGCTGAATTAAAATGGTTGTCGAGAGGGAAAATATTAACAAGACTTTACGAATTAAGATAAGAAGTAGAAACATTTCTTGAAATAAAAAAAACAGAACTAAGAAATGTTTTCCTCGATCCCAATTGGATTGCAAAACCGGCTTACTTATCGGATATCTTTCTGTTAATAAACGACTTAAATTTAACGTTAAAAGATAATAATGCTACCACTTTTGATTTGTAGAATAAAATAGAGGCGTTCAAAAAAAATTACTCTTATAGTGCAAAAGTGTAAAGGAAAACAACTATATGTTTCATTCATTTTTAGAATATATTAATGAAGCCGAAATAAATATTAAAATTTAAAACCTATTGTCGTCGAACATGTTAGAGCATTTAGTTTTGCATTTGATCAATACTATCCAAAATAGGAAAATATACGGGTGAATATATATGTGGATTTTAAATCCGTTTGTTGAACGACAAGAAACCAGTGTTACTGATTTGAGACAAGAAAAATTAATAGAATTACGATGCTACATTACATGTATCATTTAAGTCGCTAAGTTAAACTCAGTTTTGGGTTAAAATTCGTAGTGAATATCCAGAACTGTATAAAAAAAGCCATAGAGTATTGCTGCCATTTCCAACTACTTATTTATGTTAATCAAGGTTTTCGGTTACTACTAACATCAAAATAAAACAGAGAGATCGCATGAATAGAAATTCAGCTTCGTGTACGGCGGTCACTAACCTACTTCCAGAATTTACAAACTAATAAATGAAAAACATACACAACAATCGCATTAGGTTTGCAACGTAATAAGTTTAATATTCTTCCTGAATAAAAAAAGTATTTCAAAGTTTCGATTTTGTATGTTTTTATTACACGGTTTTACTAACCAACTAACAAACCAAATTTTCTAAAGTTTTGCTCAAAGAACAGTCTTTGATGACAAAGCATGAATCTGAAAGAAAATTAAACCTAAGATTTCTCCAGAAACTATTACTTAGAATAAATTTTCAAACATTTTCCCTCCTCTTCCTCTACCGAAGCATATTGTGCACGATCTTTACTGAAAAATATACCGCCGTTTTATAGCACTGTCTGAACGTTTCAGGTAATTAGTCCGTGAATTAGTAAAAAATTTCTTCAATTTGGTATGGAAATTTCTGTGTTGTCCGCAATACAAGCTAAAAATTTTTACTGGTCCCCAGTATCAGTTGCGTTGAGAAACACTGCTCTAGAAGATGCAAGCCTATTTGATGACAATGAAACAGAATATTGAAATCCTGAAAACGTAATTTAACGATTACATATTTAAAACAAGCTCCTGAATTTTGATTAATTTTTAAATTATAACTATGTTTCAGCTCTGTTATTATTATCGTAAAGTTTTCTTTCATCATTAAAATAAATATAAATTTAATAAACAAGTATCAAGAAGTAGTAAGTTAAAAGAATTTATTATTTTTTGTAAATAAAGTTTTCTTTCATCATTAAAATAAATATAAATTTAATAAACAAGTATCAAGAAGTAGAAAGTTAAAAGAATTTATTATTTTTTGTGAATAATTTTTTTTAGTTTTTTTTTGTTTGTTTCATGCAGCAAAAGTTCATAAAAAAATTAATTTTATCTGAGTGCAATTTATAATATATATTTCACAGTAAATTGTAAACGAGTCTTAAGTATTAACATGCTATTTTCTAGTTTTCAACCTTCAAGTATAGGATAAGTCTTATATTATAACTGGACAAAATAAGCGTTGTATCTCGTTATAAAAAAAGTTATAAGAAATACATGTTTTTCCCACATTGTTCCCTATTTATGAAATAACTCGTTTTCCTCTTCGTAATAAATTTTGATGAAATATTATATTTTATCTTAAGGAAATTATATTTATACATAATTTTTTCAGTTTAATAGGGTAGTATAATTTATAGCTTATAAAAATTATGATCGAATAATAAAGTAGTAAAAAAACGTTTAAAAATAATTCGTTATTTTATAAGAGTTCATTTTATCAATGGCCTAGTTATACTTTTATGGGCTTAACCAGTTTGTAATAATATTTCATAGGTAACTTTCAGTTTATTTTCCTTTTCTTTGAGAATAAATTCTATGCTCAATTTTATTTTATTTCTTATAGAAGATGTCTTTTTCAATACTATCTTTTTAGTTTATCGATTTGTAGTACTAATTAGAAACGTTACCTGACTGTTATAAATATGACGCTAAATTTCTGATTTAATAACAACCATCCATTCAGTAAATCATTATATAATAAACAAAAATAAATGATTGATTCCTTGAAAAGAGTATTTATTGAAAGAATGAAACTGAGCCTATTATTGTTCTAATCGTAAAGTAATTTTTACAATTGAAGAACGGTTATTGAAAACTGTAAGAGACTTTTAAAATATTTATAAGTTAGCACTTTATTTTGCACAACTATAAACTTTTATAATTTATTCAAAGATGAACTGTACTGTGGTGAGTGCTCAATTTTGAATAATTGAAAAACTGCTTTTGGAAACATTGTATAATTGATGGTGACATAAATTATAGGAATATTTTAATTTATTAATACGAACTACAATTAGAGTTTTTAAAGTATTACTTTATTGTTTTAAATTTAAATCTGCCCTTTAACAAATTTAATTTTAAATAAGCCTCTAGTTATATTAAAATTGTTATTTCCTGGCTGTTGTTATATATTACAACAGCCAGGTAAATCAGGTAAATCATTTTTACCAATTAAATATTGTATCTTTCTTATTTAATTAACTCTTCGTTTCGATTTTGAAGGTATTGCAAATATATGTGAAGCAGTTTCTTTCCGGCCGCGGTGCTTTTAGGAACAGACTGCAGAAATTCAGCCTGGTAGATTCTGGGATGTGTCCTCAGTGTGGACAATTGGACAACAACTACCATGTTCTCTATGAGTGCTCGAAATACTATTTAATGCGTACGGAGACCATCTGTCGGCTTGATCTTATTGGTGTCGGCGTTGGATCTCCGTGTAAACTGGAGGAGCCAGGCCAAATGGGCAATAGTGGAGAGTTTTGTAGTGTACTTAGCAAAGGAAAGGATTTGTGAGGGGATTTAGGGCTCTGCTTGGATTCGCTTTTTTTCTATTATTGTTAATTTTTTGTTTTATAAATTATGTTTTTGTTGTTGTTCTTTGTTTTGTTTCAATATTACTGTGTTGTTATTGTTCCGTGTAATATTTTTATGTTTCGTGTTGTGCGTTGAACTCACTTTTACCTTCTACGGGTCGGTAGTTCAATTCTTTTTTTTAGTTCTGTATTTTCAGTATTGTTTAAAACTCGATGAGATGTGTTTTGTTTTGAGTTCATTATATAGTAGTACACCGATGAGAATGTAACTCGTTGCATTCGCATCGGTGGCATCCTGGCCGAGGCGGACTGGAATATGTCAAAAGCCGATGTTTCGAAGATGCGAAGATGACCTCCGGTAAAGTCCATAAGGGCTCGGAACGGAGGGACTGGTGTAGGGTGTCTTCACCTACGGGGTCAGGTACTGCAAGTTAAAATTGTTTTAATAATATATTACATCTAATTGCAAATCTATAACCGTAAACAATTTTTCAGTACTCCAATTTATTACTCATCATAAATATTTAATTAAAAAAACCTCTATAATTTCCATAAGGTATAACTAATAGTGGCACCATTAAAAGATGTATTAGTGATGTTGCCTTTTATTTGTGGAATTAATTATGATAAAAGGTAATTCTTACAGATTTATTTTTATCTATCTTTATTATTTAGTTCATAAATTTTACTGAAAAACTTACGAGGTGTGTGAGAAAAGTAATGAGACTGACTTTTTATTTACCAAAGTTTTATTTTTTTCAAACAACAATATTATCCCCTTCAAAGTAGTTCCTTTGGACAGCTACACACCGGCAGACTCGTTATTCCCACTCCTGGTAGCAGCGCTGGAAGACTTCAAGAATGGTAGGCTTTAACTAGTCGGTCACAGTCTTTTGAATGTTCTCCAGAGTTCCAAAATGACGTTGTTTTAAGACACGTTTTAATTTCGGGTAAAGAAAAAAGTCACATGGACTCAAATCAGGTGAATACGGGGCTAGAGGAACCGTAGGAATGCGTTTGGAAGTCAAAACTTCCCTCATGGAAATGGCCGTGTGAAACGGGGCTTTATCATGATGAAGCATCCAATTGTCTGCAAGGTCTGGTCTCACGCGAATCACTCTTTTCCTGAGCCTGTCGTCCTTGAAAAGCTCAGGAAAACCTATGTAGAACACTTTATGGACAGTTTGTCCTGGAGGAACAAATTCTTTATGCACGATACCCCTACTGTCAAAAAGCAAATCAGCATGGTTTTGATCTTTGATTTGCTCATTCGAAATTTTTTCGGTCGAGGTGATGACGGAGTGTGCCACTCTTCGCTTTGCCGCTTTGTTTTAGGATCGAACTCAAATATCCAGGATTTATCATCTGTGATCACACGATTTAAGAATTCTTGGTCATTGTCAATCCTCTCAAGAAGATCAACGCATACGTTTCTTTGATTGTCCTTCTGTTCCATTGTGAGGTTTTTCGGCACCGATTTCGCACAAACCTTTCGCATGTCCAAATCATCTGTCAAAATTTGATGTACGGTGAAAGTGTTTAAATTTAACTGTTTACTCAACATCCTTATTGTTAAACGACGGTCTGATCACACAAGAACCCTCACACGCTCAACGTTTTCGTCAGATTTTGAAGTTGAAGCTCTCCCTGAGCAAAGTTGATCTTCAACGTGTTCCTGGCCTTCCAAAAATGATTTGTGCCAGCGAAAAACTTGTGCTCTTGATAAGCAATGTTCCCCATAGACCTGTTTCAACTTTTCAAAGGTCACACTCGCGGATTCCCCAAGTTTAACACAAAACTTGATTGCACAACGTTGCTCTAAATTCCGATGCTTCATTTTCGTAACACACAACAAAAACACAACTTCATTGATGGGGCTGTGAAAAATAATGTGTTGGGTGAACGGAGTTGAAACTCGTACTGAGCATGTGGAAGGGATGAACAAACCGGTCTAGCACAGACCGTTAGACACAGCGTTGCCAGATCTCTCGCAGTAACCCACCGGGTTGGTCTAGTTCGAGCTTTCGCGGTTCCAGTCAGTTAGTTTCAGGGAATCATGTTAGGTTAGATATGAAGATGTCCGTTTGAGGCCCACGTGAAGGCAAAATTTGATTTGTAATTTACTGATCCAAATGTCTGCCTAGGCCTGGCTGATGACTGTGAGATGTAATCAGTTAGAGGATCTAAAGACAACCTCCGGTAAAGCCCCTCAGGGCTCGGAACGGAGGGGATGGTGTTGCGACCGTAACGTCAAAAGGTGGGTGTCTTCGCCCTACGGGATTGGGATGCCTGAAATATTAAATTAAAGATAATTTTTTCCTGTTTAATGACGGTTCAAAAAGTTTCTTTTGAAGCCAATTATTTATTTTTATTATGTAGCGATAAATATATTTATACTTTTATTAAAAACAAAGTTATTAAACTTATTTCATAAATGAATGGGAGAGTATTTACCAATAAATTATAATTTGTTATAAAAATGTTTTCGCAGTATATTGGACTTGATATATTATCGGGAAACAAATTACGTGAAAAACGAATATAATAACTGGTCGATGTCTTGAGGTATTCATTTTACTGTAAATGAATAAAGTGAGGTTTCTTGTACTTAATATTCTTCTGAACTAATTTTATATTATAGGTAAATGTCAGCTGCTTTATATCAATAAACAATAAGATTACATTTACTTGAAATGATTTAAATCAACATAATTAAAATGATTCTATCATCGTACTTAATTTTAAAAAATATGTCATTTATAAAACGTCACTTTTGGTATAATTAACTTGTATAATTTATAATAAATTCAATTTTTATCCCGAATGAAAATTTAAACTGCTTCTTCTACTCAAACAAATCTATCACTGTAATCAATTAACATTTTTTTATGATCTAAAAAATTAGTTCATAAAAATTAAACAATTATTTTTTCCGTGAAGCATAATACTAATACTTTACCGACACGCTCTTTAGCGACTTTAGCGAATCTCATTTAGAGATTCCAGGGTACCTTATAATTTTTTGTTTTTCCATTCAGGTAAAATTCTTCTTTTTTTTCACTATCTGTCACCATATGCTTTAAAACGATAAGTCAATATCTTAAATTTATCCATCTATTTTCTTAGGATTTCTATTACCACTTATCAGCTTATCAAACTATGCATTTAGATTATAACAGTACTTTATCTAAAGCAAGAACGACTACCATGACAGTGATCTTTAGCCTCCCCTTAGAACTCTTTTCAATTTTCAATATGACCCTCCTTCTTTACCTTTTGACAGCAGGAGCGGTGGATTTTTTTTCAATTCTTGAACTGAAAACAAGATAAAAATTTATATTTTAATTCTTCATAAATTAAAAAAAAAAGATATATCATATTCGCACTAATTTAAAAAATATCATTAAACTGATGGTTGAATTGACTTTTAGAGTGCATCAAAAACTTCAGTTTGCAAATTTAAGTGATATATGCTTATTGAATTTTATATATACATAATTTCATATACATCGTATAATTATATAATCCAGTAGTAATTTTATTACATTTTTTTCTATAGTTATAATTATTAATTTCGCTTGTTTCACAGCCTTGGTGGTAACCTTGGACGCCTTATTGGAGAGATTAATGTAATTTTATTATAGCGGCATCGTAAACCAATTCCTCATAAACAAGATTATTATCATATTTTTACTTGTATGCATATTTTGTTTTTTATTTGTAAATATACAGTTATTTATTTGTTACTATAAAACGATTTAGAGGACATTATAAGCTACATTTAAAATAATTTGTTAAATAAGGATAAGTTATTTAAATATATATGTGCACACATTACATACTATTGTTTGCTGTATTAACGGTGGTCCCAACAGCCCACAGTTGGTTTTTTCTGTTCCACAGGGAATGAATAGGAAATTTCCTGCCTGACTGCAGCATTTTCATAATGCATACAATACATAAAATGAAAATATAATTTAATATGTCATTGTTTCTATTTATTTATGGAAGCAATACCATATCATTTATGCCTATATATTTACATCATTTTATTTTCAATTGTTTGATTTTTTTATTACCAAATAAATTTTATACAAAAATATTTTTTTTATAATTTTAACTTAAATTGGTTTCAAGCCTTAGATGAACGTTACACATTCATTTTTTCAGTTCCAGGCTTTCTTAGTATTTTTTTGGTGTTTAATCAGTAAAAGTTCATTTTTTATTAATAAAAGTAAAATTATTATTATTTCCGTAAAAGGCTAAATAAGTTACACCCTTGTCGTTTTCTTGAACTTAAAGGGATATATTAATGTCTTGTGGGGGCAACACTGGTTCTGTTGTTGTCTTCACACTTCCCCAGCAGCAGTTTTGTACGACATTCAGTACGTGTGTAGTGTCGTTGTCAATATGGCGTATCCTCTAGAGATTTCGTCCAACACAGAAGTGTGTTCGATAGTCCGATTTTTGTTGGCAAAAAGCTACAATTATTGTGAAATTTATCGTCAAATTGTTGTGGTATACGTTTAGTTTAGAATGCAATTGCACTAAATGGTGTCAAATTTTCAGAAAACCAAATGTGAGTGACGAACTGCGTACTGGGCGTCCTTCAACTGCAAACACGTCGGGAAACGCGAAACGCGTGAATGTAATAATCTGGAGTAACCGGCGCATTAAAATTAGAGAGATTGCAAGTGAACTTAACAAAAATTATGGTAGTGTGTTTACGATTATTCACGATCAGCTTGGTTACCGTAAGATGTGTGCACGATGGGAGCCACATCTGCTGACCGACAACCACAAACATCAACCTTTTGCGTTGCTCTTTCTTTTCATCAACGTTATTTCAGGACTAGTTCACTGTTTTTTTAAATAAATCATCACAGGGGATGAGAGCTGGGTGCTTCATTGTATTCCTGAGACTAAACGAGCATCACAAGAATGGAGACACAAAAATTCACCGCAGCTAAAAAAAGTGAAAACATCCTCACATGTTCGAAAAGTTATACTGACAGTCTTTTACATTCTGAAGGAGTGTTTACAGTGAATTTATACCCCGAGCGACAAGCAATGTCGATTCGCACTGTATTCTGAGGGAGTTGGTTACAGTGAATTTATGCCCCTAGGAACAACAATCAATCCCGAATCTTACTATGAGACTTTAAAAAATTGCGTAAAGCCATTAAAAATCGAAGACCCGGTACGTTGAGCGATGGGATCGTTTTTCTTCACGAACAACGCTACTCCTCATTCATCTTATGTGACAAAGGAGTTACTGAAAAAATTCAAGTGGGAAGTTTGGTCTCATCCGCCTTACAGCCTTGACCTAGCACCCTGCGACTACCACCTGTTTGGTCCTCTCAAGTGATACTTGGGAGAGGAGCATTTCGCTAATGGTGATGAACTGAAGGAAGCGGTCCTTAAATTGTTGAAGGAAACTAATGAAATTTTTATTCATCAACGTGGAATTGAAAAATTTGTCACAAGATATGAAAAGCGTTTAGAAAAACTTGGTAATTATATCGAAAAATAAAATATGTAGTTTCTTGTTCATTAAAAAAAAAAATTGTTTTATATATATATGTTTGCTTTCATAGAGGGGGTGTAACTTACGTTCTGATAATTTCTCGTATATGTATTTGATATCATACGTAATATATATTTAACCTTAAAAAGATCGGATAGATTAAGGTTAACATGTTTTGTCGGAATAGTCCACGTTCTATTTATTTATCTTTTGTTAAAACCAAACTCAACAGTGAAAAAAACCGTAATAAAACGACAAATAAATGTTATTAATTGTTAAACAAAACAAAAAAATAAAATACATGAAATAATAAATTACAACAGAATAACAAACCTCAGTTACAGTAATTATTCGAAATTACCTCCTTCACAATATACACAGTATACACAGTATACACAGCACTTTACCGACGTAAAATATTTCTGGTGGCTTTCCGTATAATCTCAGGATCATTTCGTATAAATTCAATAGCATTTCGTATTTTAATGAGTAACTCTTCTTTATTATTAACTTTTTTTTTGTATACTATCATTTCATATGACTCCAAGTGAAGGAATCTAGTGGCGTTAAGTCAGGTGATGTATTAGCCAATTGATTGGTCCATCGCGTCCAATCCAGTTTAAAAAATTAACATTATAGTGATTTCTAGCTACTGAGGAAAAATGTGGTGCTACACCATCGTGCTGTAAAATCATTTAAAATCTAGTTTGTAAAGGTACATCCTCCAAAAAGCCTTAAATTATTTTTCACGTAATGAACCTATCCATTCCACTTGAAGTTTTCAGTGGAATCAAATGATCCCAGAATTTTGTCATACATAATGCCACACCAAAGATTAATGAAAAATCTATGTTGTAAACTAGTTTCCACAGTATCATGTGGATTGTCTTCGTTTCATAAATTATTATTTTTAGGATTGAAGACTCCGTTTCTCGTAAAAGTGGCTTCATCAGTAAATAAAATTGAATTTATCTTATCAGAGTTGTTTAGAAGCCAATGTCAGAAGTTTAACCACTGCGGGCAATATGTTGGCCGCAAATT